>NW_027195210.1:245000-274538 GCF_038502225.1 Cherax quadricarinatus | reverse complement strand
TCTTGACATGAGGCGGGGAAGGAAACCTTAAACTGGCCTCAGGTGTGTAACAATAAATATTAATGGTCTGTGTGATGGTGTTAAACGGGAGTGCTTCAGGATGTTTTTGAATAGGTATAAGGTTGACATAGCTTTTGTGCAGGAGCACAATTTTAAGCTTGGTCGTGAATTAGTGGTGCCTGGGTATCAGGCTTATGTGTTGCCATCTGAGCGTTTAAAAGGAGGAGCGGGTGTGTTGATCAGGGAGGCGAGCCCGTTTGTATTGCATAGGAAAGAGGGGGGGAGGGGGGAGAGTATTACGTGTGGAAGGATGGTGGATGGGAGAGAGAGTGGCGTTTGTGTGTGTGTATGCCCCAGCAGAAAGTGACGTGAAAGTGAAGATGGATTTTGTGCGGGAGGAGCTCGTGTATTACCTACGCACGTTACCGTCTGTGGCGATTGTGGGAGGGGATTGGAATTGTGTAATTAAGAGGACAGACGTGGAACCCAGAGGAGCGGGATATTTTTCCTCAGTCTTGGGGGGCCTGCTTAGAGATCTTCAGTTACGTGATGCTTTCAGGGGAGGTCTGTGGGAGGTGGAACATACGTTTATAAGAAGGGGATATGCGGCTCGTTTGGACAGGTTATATTTATCCCAGAGGGTTTTGGTAGAGTCTTTTAAAACTATTGAGATGGTGTCTTCCGATCATAGGGCGGTATTAGTGGAGGTGGGATGGGATGCTTTGGCTCGTAGGCAGGGAAGTTATTGGAAACTGAACACGATGGTTTTGGGGGATAGGGAGGGAGTGGAAGCGTTTGCAATATTTTGGGATCAGCTCTGTGCCGACAGAAGGACTGAGGAAGATGTGGTAGGATGGTGGGATAGTGTGGCTAAGTTACGAATATGTCAATTTTATGTGAGGGAGGGCAAACGCATTAATCAATTGCGGTATGGTTTGTCAAATTACTTAGAATCTAGATTACGGAATTGTTACGAGGGGGGGGTGGTGGCCGGGGTATACACATATACACATGTTGAAGGACAGAATACGGGATTTGCAAGAAGAACGTTTTGCAGCTGTACGGGTACAGGCGGGGTTGGACGAAGTACTCTGGGGCGACAAGCCATCAGCTTGTGTGCTGCGAGGACAGAAGGTACGACAGCGAACGACTACAATACCGGGTTTGCAAGTCATATCTTCTGTGGGGGGTTTTAGAGAGGGTCAGGTATTAAGGGACACCAAGGGGATGAGTGCATATGCAGATAGATGGTTTGAGGAATACGGGAAAAGTAGTGGGGTGGATGGTGAGGTTCTTGGGAAGGTATGTGAGTATGTGCTGTGCAAACTGGGGAGGAGTGATCGGGAGGCACTGGGTGGGGTCATTGAGGAGGGGGAAATATGGAGAGCCCTTATGGACATGAGGAAGGGTAAGGCACCCGGGATCGATGGTTTACCTAGCGAATTTTATGTACAGCACTGGGGTCTGCTTAGGGGTTTCCTAGTAAGGTTAATGAATGCCATGAAAGACGGAGGTAAGATGGGAGAATCTCAGGCAACGGCGGTGGTGGTGTTGGTCCCAAAGGGTAAACAGCAGAGTACCCTTCGGGATTACCGAGCCATTTCGTTGCTTTGTGCTGATTATAAATTATTTGCAAAAATTCTTGGGAATCAGCTTAAATGTGTTGTGGGGAGGGTCGTGTTTGAGTCTCAGTTTGGTTTACCTGGTAGGTCAATGAGCGTGGGCCACGGGATTATCAAGGGGTTCCTGGAGGACATGGAAAGGGGAAGAGGGGCGTTGGTGGCGTTGGATTGGCAAGGGGCTTATGATAGGGTGGAAAGAAAGGCTTTGAGGGATATTCTCCTACGACAGGGGTTTGGCGAAGAAATAGTGGGGTGGGTGGATACGTTGTACTCAAACGCGAAGGTAAGGGTGCAAATCAATGGGTGTGTGGGGGGTGGAGTCAACATGGAGCGGGGTCTTCGGCAGGGATGTCCTTTATCACAAATATTGTTTGCATGTGTTCAGGATCCCTTTTATAGGATGGTGGAGGATCGTCTAAGGACGGGGGGGGGGGGTGGGATGGTGAGCTGAAGCCGTGGCCTGGTTTGGTGGGCTATGTTGATGATACCACTATTTTGGCAAGTGAGGAGACACGGTTAGGACTTTTGGGGGAAGTTGTACACACTTTTGGGAGAGCTACTGGGATGAAGGTAAATCTGGAAAAGTCAATGATCATGGGGCTGGGAGAGTGGACAGAGAGATTAGATTGGGGATGTGATGTTGTGCAGCAGAGGACCGGGAGTCTGAAAATCTGCGGTGTCATGTATGAGGCTGACCTGAGTGCTGCAAGGGTTAGCAATTCGAATAGGATGGTGGAACAGGTGCAGCGACGGTTGGGAATGCTGCGACCTCACCATTTAACCCTTAGGCAATGTGCAATTGTCATCAATGTATTACTATATAGTAAAGTCTGGTTTGTTTCGGCTGTGATGCCGTTAACAGGAACGGCGATCACAAGTATTCTTAGAATGGTGTTCAAAATTTTGTGGGGTTCAGGGTGCAACTGGTTGCGAAGGGAGGTAGTGACATTGCCGGTATGTAGGGGAGGGTTGGGTTTGTTGGACTTGAGAAAGTGCGTGAAATGTGTGTTTATTAAGAGGGAAGTGATGAGTGCAGGTGGATGGAGGGAGGGTCAGCTAGATAAGGTACATGCTCACCTGAGGAAATGGTATGGAGGGGCGGAAATGAAGGAATGCGAGACAGTGTTATGCGCTTTAATGTTAGCCAGGGAACCAGGAAAAGTAAAGGTGGGAACTTTGTGTAAATTATTAGAGAGACATGTAGTGGCGCCGGTTGAAGGGATCTACCCCATGTATGCATGGGATGTAATATGGCGAAGATTTAGTAAATTAAGGATACGACCTAGGGCGCGTGAGGTTATGTACCGTTTCCTGCATGGGATTTTGCCAACGGGAGCGATGCTCCGAGATAGGAGGGTTATTGAGGGTGGGGGGTGTGGCAGATGCAGTGGGGAAGAGACTGCGTATCATGTCGTCTATTTTTGTGAAGGTTTGGAGTGCATCAGGGTATGGATGCGTAAGGTAGTGGTGAGGGTGGGGGTCAAGGTGTGTCGGTATTGCGAGCGTTGAGTCTTGATATGAGTGGTGTGGAGGAGAGTGTGGTAAGAGGTTTAGCATATGTCATCGTGGACTACATATATGTTTTATGGGGTATGAGGGGGAAGGTGGGTGGGGATGTGCTGAGAAGGACTTTGGCGGCGACGTTTTATCGAACTTTGTGTCGCAATAGAGACATTTTTGGGAAAAGGTGGGAAGAGTATTTTTCTGAGGGTTATAGAGGACTAACAATAGGGAATTTATTGGCGTTATAAGGGGCTTTAACTGCCGGGGTGAGTAGGGTGGTAAAAGGGGGAGGGATTCAGGGGATTTCAACGGGCTCACCTCCTTGGGTATGCAGTGATGTGGTTGGGTGTGATTGGAGGTACTAGTGTGTGACCAGATGAGAGGTTGTGCAAGATAAGTTTTGCTTAGTTCCCTTGATGGGGAAGGTGTAAGGAGCAGATTAAATATATAACATGTATTAATGTATAACCTATAAATTATATAACATGTATATTTCTTTGGTAGCGTATTATGTTCCACTTGCACTGGTATTGCAATTGAATTTGAATTTTCTTGAGAGGGTTTTCCTTTCACTATTTCCTTGAAGCACTGAGTTATTTTTGCCTTTTTTTGTAACGTGGTCCAGCATCAGTTTTGACGTAATTACCTATTATTATTATTCTTATTTAAGGTATTGTAATTTTGGTAGTCCTGAACCATTCATGGTTGTAAATAATGTTTCCTCAAGTGACATGTGTCATAATAATCCTAAATTGAGGATAATTAATGTCATGATTATTCAGGTTGGTGATTGGGTTAGTTTTCAATGTGTGTGTGAGTGGTGGGGGGGGGGGATTGTGGGTCACCTGTGTTGCAGCACAGGTTTCTTAATAAGGCATATTGTAGGTCTGGTGTAATTTGTTGCGAGTTGTATTATGGGTGATTGTCATTAACATTAATGAAAAAAATACATCTTTAAACGTATAAGAGAAAATTTTAGAAAGGACTTAATTTTAAATGAGTTCTTGCTAATTGACCAGTTTTACATATTCGGCACGACATATATATATATATATATATATATATATATATATATATATATATATATATATATATATATATATATATATATATATATATATATATATATATATATATATATATATATATGTATATATATATATATATATATATATATATATATATATATATATATATATATATATATATGGATAGCTATTATTCTGTGTAACCTTTAAATAAAAAAAAGAAATGAATGTGCTTTTTGTCCATTTATATGTCCTGTTCTGGGGGTACTCGAATGTTCCCATGGGTACTCAGAAGTATCTCTTCATATTTCCTAAATATTGTCTACAGTTCTTCTCAGTATCGAATTATATGCCTTACTTGAGAATCTTCTATACAATTCCAATAATATTTCTGTGATATTAATTTTCTACTTCTAATGCCCTTTAACCCACTACCTCTGTATGTTATCACATAATCTTGTGTACCTGTCAATGTATGGTGCAATATCAGATAAACGCATTATACAACCATTCACAACTGACGTAGCATGAAGTTTTGGCGTGTAGACAAAGGCTGCGCATCACAAATCCTTCATGAAATCACCCGGCATTATAGCTTTGTTGTTTAAGACTGTGTACAAAAAACTAATAAACAGCTGTCGAGCTTGTATAACCCATAATTTGAGTTATATACGGTATTCCTGTCATGTTTCAAGAAAGAAGATTCAGTTATGTTTCTTTCTATGACAGAATTGTTTAGTACAATAATCTAGGCAGCAGCCCACCCCGGTGGGTGATTACAGAAACTAAAGTGGTTAAAGACAGCATTCGACTCTTTTCCTGTCCTGACTGAGTGTTTATGTTGGGCTATTCTGGTTTCCAGAAGTTTACCTGTTTGACCAATATATGAGAGAGGACACTGAGTACATGGGACTTTTCCTTGCACCTTGTACATTGAGTACAAAGGACTTATCTGGGGCACACTTGCCATGGATAAGTGAATTACATTCCTGGCTTACATGTCATTTTGGCCATAGAAGTGGTCCCAGTTGTCAATGAATGGTACTGCATTATCCTTACAGTGTTTGTCCAGCAAGCAATTTATACCAATTGCTCTGGACAGCCATTCATTTCCAACACCCCTTCTTGGCAAAATGCCACATATGACATGGCTCCCTCCCTTCTTCTTAATAATGTCTATTGGTGCTCTATTCCTTCTAACTAAATCCTCACTTTTATGCTCGCCTACATCACTGCCTCTAGCACTGAGGCAGATAATAGGATTGATCCCATTACCATGCATGATGTTGTCAAGCTGGCTAACAATATCCTCCATCCCAGCCCCAGGGAAGCAAATCCTCTGTCTCCTGCTCCTATCCTTCAAACAGAAGGCCCTATCCATGTATCTAAACTGACTGTCCCCAACAAGCACAATATTCTTACTTTCCTTGTTGTTCTTCATTGTATGTTCCCAGTAGTCCACTCACATTTGTCTGGTAGCACAGAGAAAGAGTTGGAAGTTTCCACAGCAGTCTCTTTCTTCTTCATCGTTTCTACCTCTTCGTTCATCCTCTTGATCTTCAACTTTGTTCCATGCTGTCTGGCCACTGCCCAGGTTCCATTCTTGACCTGAGGACTCACAACACGAGGACTACTACGAATCCTCTTGTTTTCCTCCATCAATCATCGTATATCGAGCTTTGCCACTCTCAATTCTTCTTTAAGCTGCTGGTAAATTTGCTCAGTGGAGGGCATCTTGGTTCAGTCCACAGAAAGTACACTAGACACGTCTTCACTGAGCAAGGTACAGGTCACCACTGAACACATTCACTTCTTCGCGACAGGAGATTCACCATACTCACAATAAAATGCCTATAATGTTGCCTCATTTAGTCTTAGTGTCTCGACTGGAGAAGAAGCCAGTCATTTCGTTTCTATTCTTCGGCTTCCTGTAGACTTGCAATGTTAAGGAGTTATAATCTTTCTGGATGAGGCCATGAGGAAAGGTAATCTGTAGTTGTTCTCTTCTAATTTGAACTCAAATGTCGGCTCAACATAGTTGCACCATTTCTGCAGATCAGTGATGTCAAAACGTTTGGAAGTGATTACGAGGACGTCGTCCACTATGATTAGGTTCGCAAAGACAGCGTTGATAGGAAAGCCGTACCAATTCCATATTTTTTTTTTAAGTTCTAAAGATTTAGTGGACATGAATTTCTCTTTCAAAAGTAACTTCAACGGGTCACCAGGCCACCAGGCCACCGTGGCCAGTGGCCTGGTGGCAAAAGCTCTCGCTTCACACGCAAAGTTGTCCGGGTTCGATTCCCAACAAAGTGTAGAAACATTGGGCGTGTTTCCTTACACCGGTTGTCTATGTTCACCCATCAGTAAAATGGGTACTTGTGTGTTAGTCGACTGGTGTGGGTCGCATCCTGGGACAAAATTGATCTAATTTGCTCAAAATGCTCTGCATAACAAGCGGATTTCTAAAGAGAAGTATGCCACTGATGTCAGCTAGACCTGTATACCTTGTACATGTACTTGTAGAAATAAAGATATAATAATGTTATTATTATTATTATTATTATTATTATTATTATTATTATTATTATTATTATTATTATTATTATTATTATTATTATTATTATTATTATTCTGTTACAGTTTCTGTACTGGTGAACCATCTTATGGTCAGGTACCACAGGCCTTCTATTTGTATCTTTGTTTGTTATAACTTCAAGTCTCTGGAAAACATGATGTTTCCCATTTCTACTCCAGCCATAACATTAAGTCTAGACTAAGCATAATCACAGACTTTTTATTAGCATATCGCATCTGCAGTTTCTAGACGGGGAATGCTCCTACATACATAAAACCTTCACAAAACTAAGCTTTTCTTTCTTCTTCATTAAGGAATGCATGAAACGAGCCTTCACCATCACCTCTTTATCCAATGACGCCTTTTGAACAAATATCATTACCACCAACCAACTGGCCCGAACGTCTTCAAAGCATTAACACGAGGAAACCCAAAATCACAATAGCTACCTGCACATCCGTGAAAGACCTCATAAGGAGCAGTCAGTGCAGAAATTTAGATTATCAGTTTTTGGAATTTTTGGCTTTGGAATACCTACTAAAGAGACACATTATGCTTCCCAGTGTGACACCCTGAACAATGTTTAAGTGCTTCAACAAGACGGCGACTGTGAAGGCTAAAAGTAGGTTAGGCAGGTTTAACAGAGAACCAGTCAATAGGACGACTGTGATTTCTAACATGACAGAAAAGAGCATTAATGGAGTCGGCATTCCTAACTCTTCTTTTGTGTTCTTCAAGTCTGTCAGAAAGAGAGAGCGACGAGTCTCTCCAAAGTATTGGAGAGGACAAGAGGAGCATGAAATAGGATGGACACCAGAGGCATCTACAGCGGGAGGAGAGGTACAAAGAAGATTACTGTGAAGGGTGTTAGTTTAACAAAAAGTAAGTTTAATGTCTAAGGAACGGAGAGTTATTGAGAGTAGAAAGACTGGAAATATAGGGAAGGCAGAGAACAGATTTCCCAGGAGTAGAGAGTTTGGGAGAGAAGCAAGGATGTTGTGTGTCCAACTTTCTAAGCATGGGTATAAAGTGGCTATCGCCCAAAGCAAGGGTGTTGTGTGTCTAACTTTCAAAGGATGGGTATAAAGTGGCTACCACCCACAGCAAGGGTGTTGGGTGTCTAACCTCTAAAGGATGGGTATAAAGTGGCTACCACCCACAGCCAGGGTGTTGTGCGTCTAACTTCCAAAGGATGGGTATAAAGTGGCTATCGCCCACAGCCAGGGTGTTCTCGTTCTCGTCCAGACCAGAGCTTTGGTGAGATGGGTAAGGAAGAAGGATGGGTAAGGATAGAAATTTTGGAAAAGGGTGGGAGGGGGGAGAGAGGTAGGATATAAAAGGTAAGTGGCCCAACCACTTTGGTGTAATTTAAAAAGTGCACGTGAAATGATAAGATATTTTATAAGGGGTATAAGACTAACCCATCAGAGTCACATAGATATAACAGATATATAAGTACATGACTCTGAATTGGTAGTAATTATACAAGTTGCAATTGCTTTTTTTTTTTTTTTTTTTTTTTTTTGCGATTGCACAACGGATATTTATGCGACAATGAAGGCAATAATTTTCTGGCCAGTTTATAGAATTACGTGACAATTTCTTCTTACAGGTGGTGTCCAGCCATAGTAAATAGCATAATTTTTACATTAGATTGTTATATAAGATTTCTCCCTAATTGGGGGCGATGATGTTCTCAGTATACATAGAAGGGTTCTGGTGTTACCCAATCTTCTTCATCAGGGAGGTTGCTCAATATCATGGGTCGATGGTAATCATCTTTATGTATAAAACGACGGACCCTCTGTGGGACAGTCATTCTTTGAGTCCTGTGAGGTGGAGTATTGATGGTGTAATCGGTGGTATTTATCACTTGTATAGGATATTCTCTATCTGGCATGTATAGTTCTTGCATTGTATAGAGTTGTTTCTTTTTTAGGGTGTCAAGGCGTACATTTATGGCAGTAATATCTTGTTGTATGTGTAAATCTGCCATTTTAACTCTCTTTCTCCTCCTGGTATCGGTAATGAAGCGAAGAGCTCTATTCTGGACCCTTTGTAACCGTAGCATATTGGTCTTTGTTGTTAATGACATTGGGACACAAGGGTATTCGAGTATAGGTCGTATTAACATTTTATACAGATGTTTTTTGACATGTTGAGGGGCTTGATTGAATCGAGAAGAGACTGCTAAGACCGGCTTTGGCTATGTTGATCTTATTAGTTACATGAGATGTTGAGTGGAGCAGCCAATCTATTTCATATCCCAAAATCTTGTTAGGGTTTCTAATGGCTACAGGTGTACCTCTGATGGAGATACCTCCTTTATCTTCAATTGTTGATGGAAAACATCCTATCGTGCTAACAAGGACCTTGTCAGGATTAGTTGTAATTCTCCATTTCTTTTCCCAATTAGATGTTCTACGAAGTTCAATATTCATTTTTTCTATGACTCTGTCATACGTGTATTTTCCTGTTACCGGAGTTGATGAGACGACATGAATAACATCATCTGCAAACTGTGTCACAATTGTATCATTAAACTCTGGTTGAGGAAGGTCATTCACATAAATGTTGAACAGAATTGGACTTAGACAAGAACCTTGTGGGACACCAGCTGTCGGTATAAAAGGCTCTGTCGACCTGCCATGAAAGGTGGGAATGATTTTTCTTTGGGTTAAGAAATTATGTATTAATCTGAGAAAAGTCCAGTTATGGTCAGGTAGGTCAATGAGTTTGTATATAAGATCATCATGCCATAAGCTATCAAAAGCTTTATGAACATCTCTGGTGGCAATTAAGGCAAGATTGCCCTGATGTTTTAGACTTGCTACAGTATCGAAAATAACATTTATTGCATGATTGGTACCTCTATGTGTTCGAAAGCCAAATTGTTTTTCAGTAAAAAAGTGATTAAACTCCATATAGTAGTTCAATCTGTTGGAAATGACTTTCTCAAGAACTTTTCCAGTGACTTCAAGTAAAGAAATAGGTCTATAGTTCCCAGGTTGGTGGATGTCTTTATTGGGCTTACCAAGAAAGATCATCCTAGCAGTCTTAAAAACCACTGGAAAATGTCCTGAGGCCAAGATGGCATTAAAGATATTGACCAAAGACTATTTACAATTTCTAGGTAGGAACTTTATCTGTTTCATTGTTATTTCAGAGAGGCCAGGGGATCTATTTCGCATTCTTCCAATGACCTGACTCATCTCTAGTAATGTAATAGGTCTAGTAAGCGGGTGGGCGTCTTCAAGAGTTGAAGTATCGATGGAAGGTAGTGGTTGTAGATCATCCAAGTTCTCGTCTCTCCATTCATTTACCAACTGATAATGATTATTGTTAAATTGACGACTGTTATTGTGGGAGAAAATTTTCTCCCATACATCACCCATCAAATTAGCCTGGTCCTGTGGATCGTCAAGTTTAATTTCAACATCATCATCCTCATCAGTGAAGGTATGAACTAGGTAGTTAGGAGCCTTGTGCTTTGCCCCTAAAAGTTGTCGGATCTTACTCCAAAATTTTGCTGGTTCACGTTTATACTGATTACCTTGAATAACTAGCAATTTCCATAAGTCCCGTTTGTGATGACTAATCATGTTAATTAATTCTTGCCTTAATCGGTGCAGTGTAGCTACTGGTGGTTGTCGCGTTTGAAGATGCCTTCGACATTCTGCTTGATAATTTCTTAAATTGTCTCTAATTTCCCTAGTAGGTTTATATTGTTGGTATATCTTTGTGGAAGCTAATTGACAAGTTGCATTAGTAGCTTCAATTATTCGATTATGCAGGGTCTGGATTGCATCATCAATTGCAGTGGAAGGTAGATTTTCCAATGACACAATTTCATCCACACCCAGAAATGCCCTGAAGGGGTCAAATCCTAGGGTGTTAAGATTGGGTTTAGGAGGTACAGGTATTCTAAATGGAGAAGTTTGTAGTTGTATTATAACGGGGATATGGTCAGATCCTACGTTTCCACCAGGAGATATAGGACAGTGAAAGATGTCACAGTCTCTGTCAGTACTATATCTGGTGTCCCTGGATGAGGTCCAACGTACGATTTAAAGAATGGGCCTTGAAATGACAAGTTTCTAGCTGTCATGATATTAAATAGTTGCTTTCCTTTTAAGTCACCCAGTGGAATACCAGCTCCACAGTTGAAGAGGGCAGGGTGATGAGCATTAAAATCTCCTGCTAGAATTGTTGGAATATTTCTGCTTAATATCCTATGTAGAGGAATTGACTCTATATATTGTTGTCTCGGGGGAAAATATCCAGTTACTCTCACTAGTTGTCCATGAGACGTTGTCATTTCTATTGCAAGAATGTTATCTTCATCAACATGAATATTTTTAAATGAATAGCCTAATTTAACTAAGATGGCTATACCACTAAAGGGTCCTCTCGATTTCTCCACAGTAGAGTAACCACGTAATTTAATATGTTGATCAACTCTTGCAGCTGTCTCGTTCAAGAGAATAACATCGGGATTGTAATTATGTAGTTCAACCTCAAGGAGGCAACGGTTATTAAAGAAATGTTGAACATTAAGTTGGAAAATTGTAATCCCCATTATTTCTTGCACTTCGCTCGTGTACTGCGGTCTGAACGCCTGCAAATAATGTCATGTTTATTATCCACACTATCCCTGCTGGACTCGTCAAGGGGAGGAGGGAACTGCTGCGTAGTTGCTTGTGTATTAAAAATGCCATCATCTTCACTAGAGGTGGTAATATTAACAGACTCATTAGAATCGTTAGAGTCATCATCAGAAAACTGAGGTATGATATTCCCAGTTACAGGAAGCAGAGGCTCGTGAGAGTTAATGGGAGACTGTGGAGGCTCCAAGGAAAAATTAGGTAGGCAAGGTGAGTTACCCTGGGAAAGTTCCTGTTCAACAGGATCAGCTTCAATAGCGGGAGAGTAGGCACCAATTTCTGGGGCATTGTTATGTTCAGGTGTTGACTTATCGGGTTGAGGGGAGTTGACAACCTGGGTATGCGAGGTGTGCGATCCCTGGGCCAGGGATGACTTAGGCTTATTTTTAGATGTAGAGTAGGGTACATACTTCTTGTTATGAGAAGGCTGGGTCATAATAGCCTTCACATTTTCTGGGATGGTGATGGGAGTGATCCCATTAGCCATTAACAGATCATTTAAAACCTGAGAGCAGAGTTGAATGTCACCACCTGCTATGTCTTTGGCCATCATATACATTAGTTGTGCTCTCGTCATATCCTCGGCTGTGGATACCTGAGACATAGGAGATGAGACTGAACCTTGTTGTTGTGTTTGTGTATGTTGTAGGTGGGGCGCTCCAAAAGGGGCAGAATTCCAAACATTGGAACCATTGGTAGAGACCTGAGGAGTCCCACTTGATCCAGGCAGAGCTGGGAAGGAAGTTTGGGACATCGTTGGTGGACAGTTTCTTGGCTTCAATAATTTTCTGCATTTCCTTTTTCCTTTCAGGACAAATAGCAGAAACAGCATGATGTTTTCCATTGCAGAGGACACATTTGGGTGTATTTTTATTATTAAAATCTCGATATGAATGTTGGCCAAAGCAAATGCTACAAATCTCCCCTTGAGTACTGCATTTGTTGGTGTTATGACCAAAGGCATAACATTTAAAACATTGTGTCACACTGACAAATCGTTCAAGAGAGATTTGGTCAGGTGTACATCTGGTGCCAAAACATTTGAAGCCATTTTGACACACTAGTTTGGCCTCATCAGGTGTCTCAAGTATTAACTTTAAGGTTACCTTGTTGTTATTAGGTTTTGAGAATTTGTGTGCTTCGACAGCCCTAAATTCAGCATTCTCTGTATTAAAGTCCTCAACAATTTCATTCACTGTGCTATGTTTCATGAAACTGTTGATTCTTGCAACAAACACAGTCCTCTGAGCTTGATAGCTCTCAGGTGCAACTGGGGTAACACCAGAAGTCTTCAGTTTTTCAAGGACATCATGCTTCAGCAGTTGCAGTAACTCTTCTTCCGAAGAGAGGAGAAGTACTGCTCCAGCGTGGGTTTGGAAAACATCCACTGGAGCAACAGTTGAGTTCGAGCAAATACATGCTAGAATTTCTTTCATTGACATTTGATTTCCATCAATACGTAATCTTACTCGTATCCTCGCCATGATGTCTAGGAAGGAACATCAGGCAGAGGAGTTTCTTAACAAAAAGGGAACTTTCCTTAATGTTATACTAGCATCCTATTTCAGCTGACTTATGAAGGTCAGCCCCTAAGACAGCCTACCCTCGAGTGGTGAGGGGAAAGGGCCCAAGGCAAAAATCGACCGGATTTTAAAAAACCACACGGGCTACCGGATGGTCAAAATGCCTTGTGTTAACTCGCCAAAGCGAAGTTGCCGAAAAAGAAGAAGATAGGAAAGTCAGAAGGATAGCAATGTATATAGTGTGTTAGTGTGTGGGCCAGTGTTGATGTTTGGGTGAGGGGAGGGGAGGGAAGGATGGGGGGATGGGGATGAGAGGGGTGAACAAGCAAGCAAGTCACCGTCTTACCCTCTTGATGGGATGGGGCTCGAAGTGACTGCAAGCAAGTTTCCTCTCAGCTCTGGTGAAGAACTACTCAGGATAACCCAAGAAAAATCTCGAGCAACAGTGTTCAGAGTTGCTCAGCTGAAGAGCAGGAACGACGACGTCTTCTCTCCACGGTGGCTGGGCTGCTTCTTTTTTTCAGCCAGGGTGTTGTGCGTCTAACTTCCAAAGGATGGGTATAAAGTGGCTATCGCCCACAGGAAGGGTATTGTGTGTGTCTAACTTCCAAAGGATGGGTATCAAGTGGCTACCACCCATGAGATGCGTATGGATTGACTATCGCCCACAGCAAGGGTATTGGGGTACATGATAAAACAATGACACTGAAGATAAAACATTAATTTATCCAAAACAAAAATATTGAGAACACACGTGACTTGACTTGACCTTAGCTGTCTCACCTCTCTATGCCTTGAACTTACTATCCGCTTTCTCTTTTTTCCTGCTACAATAGACATTCATCAATGCCTTAGACCTAAACGTTGTCCAGTTTTTATTTGTAATTTGAAGGCATGTTGCAAGTTGCGTCACCCACAGTGAAAACTTCTTGTACAGATCATGGGAGTACATGGGGAATGCAGATGGCAGAGGACTTGGGGGATAGGGGCACATCTTAGCTGTATTGTCTACTTCTTTCTAGATTAAGGACTATCGTGGATTATCTAGCTGCAAAAGTCAAGGATAATAAAGCAAAGAGATCTCGCCCCACCCTTCCGTCACTGCCAGAATGACAACGAGAGGGAGGGAGGGAGGGAGGGAGGGAGGGAGGGAGAGGGTATAATGCATGCCATAACATCTTGGAAAAGTGGTATGGAATTTACATGTGGAAGCAAATAGAAGGTCTGGGTTACAGTTACCAGTTGCTCCTCTGCGCACTACAGGTATTAATAACAAAAGTATCTTCTTTTACCACTTCTTCTATTAATTACGTTGGCTTGTCTGTCAGGTGATTGCCCTAATGAACTTGCTGAACATCTGGAATTTACTGACTTCAGTTTGTAAAGGAATTGTCTAGTTAGTTCTTCAGTGACTTTTTACACTTATATCTGTAGCGGATCGCTTTTTCCATTCTTCTATAATTCTGTTTACCAAAAAATCTTCACATACATTCATACTGCATATTTTGTTACGTAGTTTCATTCCTTTGCTCTGAGTTATGAACTTATTTTACAGTTCAATAGTTCTTCGCGTTTGATTGTATCAAACCATTCAAGATCTGAGATATATAAATAAGATTTATTAGTCTCCGTTTCTTAAGAGAGAAAAAATTAAACGTTTAGAGTTTTTTTCATATGGATTGTTTCTCAGTTATCTTTACTAGTTTGATTGCCTTTCTCTCTACCTTCTTCAGTACTTATTCGTCTTTTATGTAATTTGCAGACTACAAGTGCAGTTTGCAGAAAGCAGGAAACTGGGAGGCCCTCTTCTACCCTTCCCCAGAAAGGGAGGGGTGGGGAGGGTGGCTGGGCTGGCAGACGGACCGGTGCCATCATAACTCTAATCGTATCCCTGCGATCCCCGTTGGGGAGGGAAGTTTTACTTTTGCATTCACCGTCATCCATGCTCATCCATGATGCATTTCTCGAATCATGTGAAGATCAAACCGAGAAGTGGGACAGTAAATGACTCTTCCAAGCTAGCACTTGCATCTGCCATTAGCGGCAGGTTGCAGGTCAAATTTAATGCAATTTTCTCACTCCAAGCTTCTTTCATTGTAATCTACACTGACGACATTGAAGCTGAAGAACTAATCACCACTAACGCTACAACCACTGTGCATGAACAAGGATTTCAAGTCATGTCTTCCCAAGCTTTGAGAGCCAGGAGAACTGTGTTCCTCAAACGACTGGACACACTTATTACAATCCAGCCTATCGAAGAAATTAAGACATTAATAGAAGACCAGATCCCTTGGGAGTCTGTGGAACGAATTATCAAAATACCCAGCGCTTCTTCAATGCTAAAGTTACCTTCAATGATGTCAACATGGCCTATCATCTGTGGACTAGGGTATCGAAGAGAACTATCAACATGACAGTTGTTTAAAGAGCATATATGCCCAAAGAACATATATTTTGTTTAGAGAAATGATATCGAATAGAAATGATCCAAAATGGATGATGGTCCTTCACCTCAAAAAAGGTGAGGGGCCATCTAGTAGATCAAATAAAAGGATAAAAACGGGACTATAGAATGAAAATGGCGTTGACTCCCGAAACCCTCTCCAGATATCTCCAGGTATACAGGAAGACACGAACAATATCTAGTAATTAAGTTTCATAGTGGGCCTGAAGAAGATAAATTATATAATATCACAGTCACGAGGGATATGGTAATTAAACAGGTAGACCGACTGAAGCAAAAAGAATCCCCTGGCCCTGATGAACTTTTTTCAAGAGTTCTTATGGTGTGCAAAATGGAACTTTGTGAAACATTAACTAAAATTTTTAATACTGGACCAGATGGTGCTATCGCCCTTGGTACAGATACTGTCCTGGTAGACTGTAACTGCAAGAATGCAGAAATGAAAGTTGGTGGCCAGGAGGGAGATAGGAGCTGTAGTGGGGAAACAGGTGTAGACAAGGACATGCAAAACCAAAACTAGCAATACCACTGGAGATAGTAAACAAGGGGATGCCCCAAAGAATAGTGGAGATAAAATACCAGAAAATACTGGTGAAGGCACCACTGTTAGCACAAGTGCTGAAGATAGAAGAGATGAAAACACAGACCAGTAGGGAATACAGTCACGAAAAACCAGGGCATACAGAATCAGACCTATGCAAATTCTATGCATTAGTTATCTGCAGGCATGGAATATTTGGATAAAACAGATGGGACGTGCAACTTTGACCACCCCAAAAAATGCCGTGCCCATATGACAACAGGAAAATGTAACCTCCCTTCCTGTAAGCCTTTCCACCCTGAAATGTGTCCCTCTTTAGTTCAGGAAAGACAGTGTTATAACTTATACCGTCAGGCACACCATGATACAGAACATCCAGACCATGGGAAAACCAGGGCAGCCACAACCACTCCAGAGGCAGAGGGTTTTTAGCGCCAGGAAGGAAAAAAAACTGAAAGAAAATGACAGAAATCGTACACCAACTCTGATCATTTCTGGAGTGGAATCATAGTCAATGGCCTCCACTCCAAAACAACAAATGTTAGTGCTAGGAAAAAAAGACCCCCCGCACCTATTCTACCAATGCGACGACATTCATCTTTGCAAATATACAGGGTCTAAAGCCAGCAACGAACAACGAAATACCTTTCGTCCGTGGACTGCTTACAGTCAAACGCAATGTTCGCGGTTTTCATAGAGACCCACATAAAGGATCACGTTTACAATGAAATATGGATCCCGGGTTATAACCTTTACTGGTGTGACAAAGTGAACAGACAAAATGATGGGGTTGGCCTGTACGTCACAGAGTCACTAATATGCTCGGAACTACTAAACACCTCAAATAATGTAGATGACTTACGTAAAGCTTTTGATACAGTTGACCATGACTTGCTCCACGTAAAATTGTCACACTATGGTATTAGAGGGCACTCCCTCAACTACCTCAAGTCTTACCTCAGCAACAGAAGCCAATATGTGTACACAAATGGGGCAAGCTCTTCCGCACAACCAATTACAGTTGGTGTCGCACAGGGAAGTGTCCTTGGCCCTCTTCTCTTTCTCCTATACATAAATGACCTACCAAATGCTTCGCAATTACTCAAACCCACACTTTTTGCAGATGACACCACATACGTCTTCTCTCACCCGAGCCCAGTCACGCTAGCCAATACTGTAAACACCGAATTACAGAAAATATCTACCTGGATGAGGACTAACAAACTTACACTAAACATTGACAAAACCTACTTCATTCAGTTTGGTAGCAGAGCTACAGATGTACCTCTTAACATAACGATAAACGGATCACCTATCACAAAGCTAACAGAGGGAAAATTCTTAGGAATCCACCTCGATAATAGACTCAAATTTCATACACATATACAACAAATTTCTAAGAAAATTTCCAAGACTGTAGGCATACTATCGAAGATACGGTACTATGTTCCACAGTCAGCCCTCCTGGCCCTTTATCACTCTCTTATTTACCCCTATCTCACCTATGGAATTTGTGCATGGGGCTCAACAACAATTAACCATCTCAGACCACTAATTACCCAACAAAAGGCTGCAGTTAGAATGATAACAAATTCTCACTACAGGCAGCACACTCCACCAATATTCAAAACACTCAACCTACTCACCATACAAAACATCCATACTTATTATTGCACTTATTACATACATAGAACACTTAACTCTGATATAAACCCTCCCCTCAAACATCTCCTTGCCAACCTCAACAGAACACATGACCATAACACAAGGCACAGATCACTCTTTGATGTTCCTCGTGTCCATCTCACGCTATGCAAAAACTCAATGCACATAAAAGGCCCTAAAATCTGGAATTCATTACCTGTAAATACAAAAGAAACACTACCTGTTTATAAATTCAAGTCTCTTCTCAAAGTTCACTTACTCACTCAAAACCAAATAAATACTGAATAACTGAACCATATAAATTGTATATCCTAAATGTTACTCACAATTATATCACACAAATGTTAAACCTAACTGTTATTTTTTTTTTTAAATACATTACCTAACAGAATACTCCATTCTACTGAATGTACAACTATGCATGCAACCATATGACCTGTCTTTGTAATACTCATTTGTATTTTATAGTTATCTGTTTACAATAATGTCTTATCACTGATTTCATCATTGCTTAGTTAATCTTAAGTTAATTTTAAGCCAGCCCGTAATGCTATGCATATAAGTGGCTTTGGCATGCTGCTCTTACCTGTATTTTTTTGTACCTCTGTATGTATGCTAAAATTTATAAATAAATAAATAAATAAAGAAATGGAGACCCAAAACCTGGTCATTATGGTTGTATACAAGCCTCCGGATGCAACTTCCAACAATTTCAGGAACAGCTTTTGAAAATAGACCACTGTCTGGAAAATCTTCCAGCTCTTGCCCCAAACATCTTTCTCCTGGGGAATTTCAACCTAAGGCACCTAAAATGGAAGAATGTAGCAAATAATGCTGTAGCAGAGATAACACCAGGAGGCAGCTCAATGAAAACTCGCACACACACGAGCTTTTAAATCTCTGTACCAAATTCACCTTCAACCAGCAAATAATAGAGCCAACAAGATTGGAGAATACACTGGACCTCATCTTCACTAACAATGATGATCTGATACGAAATATTACCATATCAAAAACAATATACTCAGATCACAGCATAATAGAGGTTCAGACATGTATGCGGGGAGCCCCAGACCAACAAAATGTGATCAGTCACGAGGGAGCCTTCACCAAATTCATCTTCAGTAACAAAAACGCAAGGTGGGACCAAGTCAACCGGGTTCTAAATGACATAAACTGGGAAGATATCTTTAGCAACATGGATCCAAACCTATATCTAGAACAAATTAACTCTGTCTTATTCCTTTAAAGAAAAGGAAGAGAAGATGCAAACTAGAAAAGGAAAGTCGCTCCCTATACAGGTGAATTCAAAGACTAACAGAGCGGCTAAAAGAGACCAATATATCTATAATACGAAGGGAGACACTGGTCAGAGAAATAGCAAACATCGAACTTAAGCTAAAGGAATCTTACAAGAGTCAAGAAACGCGGGAAGAACTAAAAGCTATAAATGAAATTGAAAGAAACACAAAATATTTCTTTTTTATGCCAAATCTAAGTCGAGAACAACATCCAGTATTGGGCCCCTACTTAGACGAGATGGAGCCTACACAGATAACAGCAAAGAAATGAATGAGCTACTCAAATCCTAATATGGCTCGGGTTTTAGCGAGCCGCTAACCAGACTGAGTGTCGAGGATCTAAATTATTTTTTTTTTTTTTGCGCGAGACAGAATTTGATAGACTCAAACCTATCTGATATTATCCTGACGCCAAATGACTTCGAAAATGAGATAAATGACATGTCCATGCACTCTGCCCCAGGTCCAGACTCATGGAACTCCGTGTTCATCAAGAACTGCAAGAAATCCCTATCATGTGCTTTTAACATCCTATGGAGAAGGAGCACGGACACAGGGGTCTTCCCACAGCTGCTATAAACATAGTCCCACTCCACAAAGGGGACAGTATAGCAATAGCAAAGAACTACAGACCGATAGCTCTAACAACCCATATTATAAAAAATTTTGAAAGGGTTCTAAGAAGCAAGACCGTAACTTATCTAGATACCCATTAGTTACACAACCCAGGGCAACATGGGTTTAGAGCAGGTCGTTCCTGCCTGTCACAACTATTGGACTGACAAGGTCTTAGATGCTCTAGAAGACAAACAAAACGCAGATGTAGTATACACAGATTTTGCAAAAGCCTTTAACAAGTGCGACCATGGTGTAATAGAGCACAAAATGAGTAATAAAGAATAAGAGGAAAAATTGGGAGATGGATCTATAATTTCCTAATAGAACACAAAGAGTCTGAGGCGGCTACATTGAAAAGCTCTGTTCCACAAGGCACAGTACTCGCTCCCATCCTGTTCCTCATCCTCATATCTGACATAGACAGGGATGTAAGCCACAGCACCGTGTCTTTCTTTGCACATGACACACGAATTTACATGAGTGTCTTCCATTGAAGAGACTGAAATGATGAGAAATTTCAATTACTCCGATATGAAAAACGTGAAGAGATTAAAACTATATCGGAGTATAAAACCACACAACAGAGCGAGAAACTAATGTAAAAGACCTGGGAGTGATAATGTCCGAGGATCTCACTTTCAAAGACCACAACATTGTATCAATCGCATCTCCTAGAAAAATGACAAGATGGATAATGAGAAACTTCAAAACCAGAGATGCCAAGCCCATGATGACACTCTTCAGGTCGCTTGTTCTATCTAGGCTGGAATATTGCTTCACACTGACAGCACCTTTCAAGGCAGGTGAAATTGCTGACACCAGAAAATGTACAGAGAACCTTCACGGCACACATAACTGCGATAAAACACCTCAGTTACTGGGAACGCTTGAAGTTCTTTAACCTGTACTCCCTAGAACTCAGGCGGGGTACATGATTATATATACTTGGAAAATCCTGGAGGGATTTGTACCAAACATGCACATGAAAATCACTCCCTATGAAATCTAAAGACTCGGCAGACGATGCAACATTCCCCCTATGAAAAGCACGATAAAAGACAACACAATAAGTGTCAGGGGCCCAAGACTGCTCAACTGCTTCCCAGCATACATAAGGGGGATTACCAAAGGACCCCTGGCTGTCTTCAAGAAGGCGCTGGTCAGGCACCTAAAGTCAGTACCTGACCAGCTCGGCTGTGGTTCGTACGTCGGGTTGTGTGCGGCCAACATTAACAGCCTGGTTGATCAGGCCCTGATCCACCATGAGGCCTCGTCACAGACAGGGCCGTGGGGGCGTTAACCCCCGAAACCCTCTCCAGGTATACACCAGGTATATATCTCTTCAAACAGGTGTAGTGTATATGCAGAAAATGGCTAATGCAACTCCTGTTTTTAAAGCAGGGATGAGTCGTCACATTACCTGTATTTGTGTCCTTTTACCTAACATGTTAAAGCCAGTCCTAGAATGAGGCAGTTCAGAAAGAGAGTTAAGGGTACCTAACGAATGAAACTTCAGAAAGGTTAGGTAAGATTTGTCAGGAAAATGGACAAATGTTTTCTGATGCGGGTCTTAGTCATATGATGACCCGCCACTTTTGGTCATCTGACCGAGGACTTCAGCTGGCTTACCGGTCCACTCCTTTAAAAATTTTGTTTATAATTATAGCCATTAGCTTCGTAAAATGATGAGTGGAGGGAGGCAGTGATATCGACCATAGTTAACATTCGAGTACTTTTTATTGTAAGCTGATCCTCTTTATTTAATGTTCATGTAACTAACTGAGTTCACATTATTCCTATTGCCCCTCTTCGTACTGTAACTGATTTTCACACAGTTAAGTTACTTAGCTGTTTTAATTTTTAAGGTTATAATCACGATTGATTTCTATTGTATCTTTCAACTAGGTTTTAAATAATAAGATTCTCAGAAGAATCCCATTGTCTGACTTTGTTTGACCTTTTAGGGCATCCTAGGTAATTTACACATTTGTTGCTATGTATGATAATTGTAATAACCTAAATTTGTGTAACTGTACTTATACTTATGTGTACCTGTACCTAAATGAACTTACTTCATATCGTAATACTTTTAATTTAAGTTACCCATTAAGCGCACCAGAAAAAGCATTTTCTCTGAAAGACAAACTATAGAAAGAAAACGTTTTCTTTGTATAACTTACATGTATGTATTATTTCGGTCTGAATGGTAAGAGAGAATAAGTAAGTTTAGTAAGTAAGCACATTTATTCAGATATACACAAATACAGTTACATAGATTATCAAACATAGCAGCATATGTGTAGAGACCCTAGGATAACCCAAAAAAGTCAGACATAATGACTTGTTTCCATTGAGGTCCTTTGGTTTATTTAGGTACAGATACATATACGTACAATTACACAAATTTAAGTCATTACAATTATCATGCATAATAGCATGTCTGCAACTTACCGAGGATAACCGAAAAAAAGTCAGACAAAGTGACTTACTCCCACTTAAGTTTATTTAGGTACGGTTACACATTACAATCGTGGAATTTTTTTCACATAATTTCCTAAGTGTAGAACATATAAATGAATAATATAATAATTGCGTATAAAAATGTGATGCTATTTGGACCCTTCGATAAATTTCGAGTGAGGGGGAAGCAGAACAGCCGAGGAAGTGATGCCGCAGAGAGAGAGATGCCATATTAAATTTAATGTGTGAACACACACATTAAATTTAATAATATGTGCAATGCAGTCAGGCGTTCTCGAAGGTCAGTTGGGGTTTATCGGCCTGAATTTGGAACATGTGTTAATGTCCCCTGCTGAAGAATTGGGACAAAAAATTGGCACTACCTGAAAAATAGTGTGTGGATGGTGGAAGGGTGCGAACATCACTCACAAGAAAGTGCACCATTAGTCCTTGCATTTAGATCTCTCACTGACCAGTGTAGGGTCTAGGTGTTAGGCAGGTGTTGTAGTGTGATCCGTCTGCAGTAATTAAATGGTAAGTGTTAATACCAATTATATTTTGTGTACTCAGCAAGTCAACAACTTTAATTTACCCAGAGTAGCTGGTTTTAGTATTGTAATTATTAATTTAAAGTCAGGTCAAGATTTTTGTGAGAGTGGTAAAGAAGTGGGCATTGAGGGAGTGACAGTTCAGCAACCTACTGTGACTTACTTCACCCAAATTACTTGCAGGTAACAATTCAGGTAATGTCCTGTAAGTCTCCTGCAGGCAATTTGATCACATAATAATAATAATTCACAACAATTACACATATTTTGTACTAACAATTAGTAACAGTCCGTTAGTGGTATAGGTTGTGTATGTCCTATATTGCCATTTTTTAATGATGAAATTGCAATGTAATTGTTTGCATGTGATGGCGTGTGACTACCTCTTCTCATAAGCTTTGAATTAATAATGCTAATGTTTAAAGCACTAGATTTTTAACCATGGAGGGTTAGCCACTGTTGAGAAATGGCATTACCAGCTAAGTTTAAATATAGGGAAACTTAACTTAGAAAGACAGCTCATCGGCTGCACAGCCGCCCCTGCAGACGAGGTCTTGAGAAGCTGTCGAAGTCATCTCTCAACGGGCTGTAATGAGTTATAATTTGTAAAATTATAAATTACCCCTAGGGGGTGTTATGTCAGCATATTTCATTCACTGATTGCTGACAAATTACATACTTGTTTGGACTCAAAAGTGTGCACCTTACTGCCGACTATAGGTTGATTACAAACTCCTTGCGGCTCAAGAACTGTGCAGTCCCCCGTACTACAAGAAATTCGTAACCTACCTTGCTCTTGTAGCGTGAGCTATGGTGTTCTTCATACCTTCGACAGATATCGGTGACTTGATAGAAGCTGAAGTGTCCTTGGATGTCCACGTCTTCCATAGTCTAGGAATACACACACTGGTACACTATGTTCCACAAGATTTGTCTTTATTGTTCACAATCTTATCACTAAAGAAGCTGATCACACTTCTCTTAAGTCAACTATAGTGGTAATATAGCATTTATTGTGGTGGAGACGGAAAAAAAAAATAGAAAAGCCAGATACAGCGATTGATAAACAAAGAGGTCGACTGTACGTCATTGTAGGAGCTGCCAGATATCACCGGCTCTTCAACACGCAAGTTATACTTTTGTATCAGTCAAATCACATATTACTCGGGTAGATAATTTCCAGTAGATCCTTCATGTGTTAGCTCAAATCACCGACCAGTATGTTTTAAATAAGTGACCCACTGATCAGAGCTGATCGACTGGTCCGAACCCTTGACTGGTCCGAACCCTTGACTGGTCCGAACCCTTGACTGGTCCGAACCCGGGACTGGTTTCAAACAGTTTCGTTGGACAATAAAGCAGACTGTAAATGGATGGGTTTGTAGGCGCCCTTATAAACACAAACATTAAAAATCAGGAACGTGACGGTAAGCTGCCCAATATACAAAAAGAGTTAGAAACAGAAATACAAATAGCTAGAGCTTCATTTAAGGTTATTAATATAATATTCAAGAGGTTGCTAGTAGAATTGCAGTAAATCAACCATACAAATCATTATGAAGCTGTGTGTAGTCTGTGGTCAGTCAAACAAACGGGCTTCCACATGGATAAATTGTCATTTTTGTGGAAATTGGTGTCACGCTCCTTGTGCAGATATCCAAGAACTAACTACAAGCAGTATTAAAACAGGGAAGTGTTTTTGGGTATGCCCAAATGAGATAAATCTGTGGAGTAAAATCACAAGGGTATTAAAAGAGGATAACATCAAAGCTGCTTTCATAGAAAGCCTGGAAGCTTTCTACAACAGATGGGAACATAAAAAGTCTGGGCTGAATGGTACTGCCCTTGATACTGGCCATGTAGTCAGAAACTGTAAGGCTGGAGGTGATGTCCTGGTAGTCAGTAAATGTGGGGCTGATAGTGCTGTCCTGGGAGACAGTAATGGTGAAGCTGGAGGTGCTGTCCTGGGAGACAGAAATGGTGAAGCTGGAGATACTGTCCTGGGAGACAGTAATGGTGAAGCTGGAGATTTTGTCCAGGTAGTCGGGAATTGTACGCAGGAAGGAATACATATAAATGACCTCATAGAGGACAGGAGCCATAGTAGGGAAACAAGTGTAGTCAAAGATAAGATAAAACCAATATTGCAAACTAGAAATACCGCAGGAAATAGCAAACAAGAGGACTCCAATAGCAATAGTGAGGATAAATTACCAAAAACAACTGGTGGGAGCTCCATTGTTGGTGCTAGGGAGGATAGGAATAAGACAGGGAAACATGCACCAACAGGGAATACAGTCACAGAAACCCAAGGCAAACGGAAACCAAGCCTGTGCACATACTATGCACTTGGTATCTGCTGGCATGGGAAATCTGGAAAAACAGATGGGACATGCAACTATGACCACCCTAGAAAATGTCATGCCCATATGACAACAGGAAAATGCAAACTCCCTTCCTGTAAGCTTTTTCACCCTGAAATGTGTACCTCTTCAGTACAGGAAAGACTGTGCTATAACTTAAATTGCCAGGCATACCATCTAAAGGGGACAAAAAGATACAAAACATCCAGGCCATGGGAAAACCTGGGTAGCCACAGCCACTCAAGAGGGAGAGGTTTTTTAGTGCCAGGAAGGAAAAAAAACTGGCAGGAAATGGCAGAAATCGTACACCAAATCCAGTCATTCCTGGAGTGGAACCACAGTCGATGGCCTCCACTCCAAACCAACAGATACAGATACTAATGCCGGAAAAAAAATCCCCCCCCAGTACCAACAATACCACCAGTCCGATAACATTCTTCTTTGCAAATATACAGGGTCTAAAGCCAGCAACAAACAACAAAATACCTTTCATCCATGGACTGCTTGCAGAGGCAAAGGCAATGTTCGCGGCTTTCACTGAGACCCACATAAAGGATCACTTGGACAACGAAATATGGATCCCAGGTTACAACCTATACAGATGTGACAGAGTGAACAGGCAAAAGGGGGGGGTTGGCCTGTACATTGCAGAGTCACTTGTTTGCACAGAACTGCTTAATGCCTCAAATGACGTAGTGGAAGTTTTAGCAGTAAAGGTCGAGAACCAAAACCTAGTCATTGTGGTAGTCTACAAGCCTCCGGATGCAACATCCCAGCAATTCCAGGAACAGCTGTTAAAAATTGACCACTGTCTGGAAAATCTTCCAGCTCCTGCACCCAACATCTTGCTCCTGGGGGATTTCAACTTAAGGCACCTAAAATGGAGGAATATAGCAAATAATATTGTTGCAGTAATAACACCAGGAGGCAGCTCTGATGAAAACTCACACTCACACGAGCTTTTAAATCTCTGCACAAAATTCAATTTAAACCAGCAAATAATAGAGCCTACTAGACTGGAGAATACACTAGACCTCATCTTCACTAACAATGATGATCTGATAAGAAATGTCACCATATCAAAAACAATATACTCAGATCACAACATAATTGAGGTTCAGACATGTATGCGTGGAGCCCCAGACCGACAAAATGAGACTAGTCACGAGGGAGCATTCACCAAATTCAACTTCAATAACAAAAACATAAAGTGGGACCAAGTAAACCAAGTCCTAACCGATATAAGCTGGGAAGATATACTAAGCAACACAGACCCAAACTTATGCCTAGAACAGATTAACTCGGTGGCACTCGATGTATGCACAAGGCTTATTCCTCTAAGAAAAAGTAGGAGTAGATGTAAAATAGAAAGAGACAGGCGCTCCCTTTACAGGCGACGGAAAAGAATAACAGAGCGGCTAAAAGAGGTCAATATATCTGAAATGCGCAGGGAGACACTGGTCAGAGAAATAGCAAGCATCGAACTTAAGCTAAAAGAATCCTTTAGGAGTCAGGAATCGCGGGAAGAACTAAAAGCCATAAATGAAATCGAAAGAAACCCAAAGTATTTCTTCTCTTATGCCAAATAAAAATCGAGAACAACGTCCAGTATTGGGCCCCTACTTAAACAAGATGGGTCCTACACAGATGACAGCAAGGAAATGAGTGAGCTACTCAAGTCCCAATATGACTCAGTTTTTAGCAAGCCGCTAACCAGACTGAGAGTCGAAGATCAAAATGAATTTTTTATGAGAGAGCCACAAAATTTGATTAACACAAGCCTATCCGATGTTATCCTGACGCCAAATGACTTCGAACAGGCGATAAATGACATGCCCATGCACTCTGCCCCAGGGCCAGACTCATGGAACTCTGTGTTCATCAAGAACTGCAAGAAGCCCCTATCACGAGCCTTTTCCATCCTATGGAGAGGGAGCATGGACACGGGGGTCGTCCCTCAGTTACTAAAAACAACAGACATAGCCCCACTCCACAAAGGGGGCAGTAAAGCAACAGCAAAGAACTACAGACCAATAGCACTAACATCCCATATCATAAAAATCTTTGAAAGGGTCCTAAGAAGCAAGATCACCACCCATCTAGAAACCCATCAGTTACACAACCCAGGGCAACATGGGTTTAGAACAGGTCGCTCCTGTCTGTCTCAACTACTGGATCATTACGACAAGGTCCTAAATGCACTAGAAGACAAAAAGAATGCAGATGTAATATATACAGACTTTGCAAAAGCCTTCGACAAGTGTGACCATGGCGTAATAGCGCACAAAATGCGCGCTAAAGGAATAACAAGAAAAGTCGGTCGATGGATCTATAATTTCCTCACTAACAGAACACAGAGAGTAGTCGTCAACAGAGTAAAGTCCGAGGCAGCTACGGTGAAAAGCTCTGTTCCACAAGGCACAGTACTAGCTCCCATCTTGTTCCTCATCCTCATATCCGACATAGACAAGGATGTCAGCCACAGCACCGTGTCTTCCTTTGCAGATGACACCCGAATCTGCATGACAGTGTCTTCCATTGCAGACACCGCAAGGCTCCAGGCGGACATCAACCAAATCTTTCAGTGGGCTGCAGAAAACAATATGAAGTTCAACGATGAGAAATTTCAATTACTCAGATATGGTAAACATGAGGAAATTAAATCTTCATCAGAGTACAAAACAAATTCTGGCCACAAAATAGAGCGAAACACCAACGTCAAAGACCTGGGAGTGATTATGTCGGAGGATCTCAACTTCAAGGACCATAACATTGTATCAATCGCATCTGCTAGAAAAATGACAGGATGGATAATGAGAACCTTCAAAACTAGGGAGGCCAAGCCCATGATGACACTCTTCAGGTCACTTGTTCTATCTAGGCTGGAATATTGCTGCACTCTAACAGCACCTTTCAAGGCAGGTGAAATTGCAGACCTAGAAAATGTACAGAGAACTTTCACGGCGCGCATAACGGAGATAAAACACCTCAATTACTGGGAGCGCTTGAGGTTTCTAAACCTGTATTCCCTGGAACGCAGGAGGGAGAGATACATGATTATATACACCTGGAAAATCCTAGAGGGACTAGTACCGAACTTGCACACGAAAATCACTCACTACGAAAGCAAAAGACTTGGCAGACGATGCACCATCCCCCCAATGAAAAGCAGGGGTGTCACTAGCACGTTAAGAGACCATACAATAAGTGTCAGGGGCCCGAGACTGTTCAACTGCCTCCCAGCACACATAAGGGGGATTACCAACAGACCCCTGGCAGTCTTCAAGCTGGCACTGGACAAGCACCTAAAGTCAGTTCCTGATCAGCCGGGCTGTGGCTCGTACGTTGGTTTGCGTGCAGCCAGCAGCAACAGCCTGGTTGATCAGGCGCTGATCCACCAGGAGGCCTGGTCACAGACCGGGCCGCGGGGGCGTTGACCCCCGAAACTCTCTCCAGGTAAACTCCAGGTATGATACACTTTGTTCACACTAACGCACAGATCGTTCTTTGTTGGTTATCCTGGCGTCAGTGTCACTCTCAGTAGAGTCAAAAGTAATCTGAAGACGCCACAGCGCCCCACGCCGTTACTGCCCCCAGTACAAAGGAAAAGCTGACATAGTATTTTGCTTCCTTGCCACTTCCTCGATGAAGCAAAGCAGAATGTTTAAATCTTGCTGTCTTAAGCATAGACAACAATGTCCACTATCTTTACTATGGTAATAAAGTGGGAGCAGGATTTTCCTTAATTGTCGTGCTAAGGTAAGAGATGTACTGTCTCTTATTAAAATACACTCTGCAACACTGGACTGCAAGGAGCTGCGGTCGCTTGACCACAGGTCGTATACTGGTACTGCATCTGGGATCAATTACTCGCTGTAGCAGTAAACAAGATATTTGCCCCTTCTGAGAGGGCTGGGCCCCTCAGGGCTGAAAGGGGCTGAAGGGGCTGAAGGGGGCTGATGGGGGCTGATATCCCCCTCCTGGAGAAAATTTCTCGACAGCCACCCAGGATAACCCATGATAGTCATAAATCGTCAATGGACTGTCTGTTTTATTTCCATTGGGGTCCTCAGTCTTGTCTCCCCAGGATGCGACCCACACTAGTTGACTAACAATCTGGTACCTACTTGCTTGGTACGTGAATGGGACAATAGGTGTAAGGAAACACATCCGATGTTTCCAACCTTAACTACTGGGAATGCTTGGAAGCACTTTAATTATACTCAGTGGAGTGCAGGCAAGAGAGATACATCATAGTCTACGCTTGGAAAATCCTAGAGAGAATGGTCCCTAATCTGCACACAGAAATCACTCCCTACGAAAGCAAAAGACTGGGCAGACAGTGCAAAATCCCCCAATAAAAAGTAGGGGCACCATTGGTACACTAAGAGAAATCACAGTAAGTACCTGTGGCTCAAGACTGTTCAACAGCCTCCCACCGAGCCATAAAAGAAATTACCAGTAGACTTCTGGCTGTATAATGCTCTTCATGATTTTGATTTCTGTGCAATAACTTGAGACAGCCTATTGTGATGGCTTAACACTTTTAGTATTGCTGTATCCCACTTAGATGAAGCTTGTGCCCGTTAGCAACTTTTTGGAACTGGTAGTGTATTATTTTCTGAAGTTTACACCCAATAATTTGTGAATGACTCAT
>NW_027195210.1:212500-240000 GCF_038502225.1 Cherax quadricarinatus | reverse complement strand
CAGGTGCAGGTGAAGACATTGCAGGTAGAGGTGGAGACACTGCAGGTGGAGGTGCAGACACTGCGGGTGGAGGTGGAGACACTGCAGGTGGAGACACTGCATGTGGAGGTGGAGACACTGCAGGTGGAGGTGGAGACACTGTAGGTGGAGGTGGAGACACTGCAGGTGGAGGTGGAGACACTGCAGGTGGAGGTGCAGACACTGCAGGTGGAGGTGCAGACACAGCTGATGGAGGTGCAGACACTGCAGGTGCAGGTGCAGACACTGCAGGTGCAGGTGCAGACACTGCAGGTGGAGGTGCAGACACTGCAGGTGGAAGTGGAGACACTGCAGGTGGAGGTGCAGACACTGTAGGTGGAAGTGGAGACACTGCAGGTGGAGGTGAAGACACTGCAGGTGGAAGTGGAGACACTGCAGGTGGAGGTGCAGAGACTGCAGTTTGGAGGAACAAATAATATATAATTGCTGCGTGAAACTGACAAGACGATGATAAAGTGTTAATAAAAATAATTCCAATTTTTGTGGTCATCTTACCTCGGTGGGAGGCGACCAGTGTGTTTAAAAACAACTCATTAAAATTAGGCTACAATCACTGGAAATCTTTCCAAGTCACGTGTTCAGATCACCAGCCAACTGCTTCTCAAATAATTTCTCAACACCAAGTCTACTATCATTTTACCGAAATCTAATAAAAATTACCTTATAATAATAATTAACGTATGGGTGATAAGGCACGGATGTCTGAGCAAACTAAGTGATAAACGTCTGGCAGTCCACACTACCTTCGCCTTGACCACGCAAGGCAGCTCACCAGACTCACAATTCTCGCAGATTCAATCTCATTTTCCTGTTTTTTTATATAAAACAACTGAAATTAAAAGAGCATAGCTATTAACGATAAAGTCTCGGCGCCATGTTCGAAGCTATTAATGGGCCGGGAGTTAGGTGAATAGCTGCGGGTTAAGAGGAAAACAGGTATGGGAAGCAGGTTAGAATTCAGGTGGTGGCTTGGTGGGTGATTACCGCGGCTGGTGTGGCTTATCTAGCGTGGCTTATCAATCAATCAATCAGCGCGGCGGCCTCCTGAGAAGTGATCCTTCTTACACCTTCTCAAGACATACCTGATATCATCCCTCTGTCATGAAGCATACCTTATATCCTGTGACTCCCACCCCTGCCACCGACCCCTACCTACCACACCAACCTTCCATCCCTTCCTCCATGCCATGCATCCCACTTCAGAATCTCACCAATACCCCCCCCCCATACCTCTCATACCAACGTTCCACCAGTACTACCGACCCCTACCTATCACACTATCTTCCCATCATTTCCTCCCACCCATACCTCCCACCCAAACCTCTGACTCATTCCTCCCACGCAAACTTCTGAGCCTTCCTCCGACAACTACCTCCCACACACACAAACGTCCCACCCCAACCAAAGACCCCGCCTATCACATCAACCTCCCATCCTTTCCTCCCACATCTACCTGCCACCAAAAGCACCCATTCCTATTTCCCATCCCTACATCCCATCTCTACCTCTCATCACTACCTCCCATCAACATATCCCATCACCTTTCATCACTACTTCCCATCACTACCTTCCATCACTACCTCCCATCACTATCACCCATCACTACCTCCCACCACTACCTTCCATCACTACTACCCATCACTACCTCTGATCACTACATCCCATCACTAATTTCCATCACTACCACCCAACACTACAACCCATCACTACCTCTCATCACTACTTCCCATCACTACCTCCAATCGCTACCTCCCATCCCTATCTCTCATCACTACCTCCCATCTCTACCTCCAATCACTATCTCCCATGATTACCTCCCATCACTACTTTCCATCACTACCTTCCATCACTCCCACCTATCACTACCTACCATCACTATCACCCATCACTACATCCCATCACTACCTCCCATCACTACCTCCCATCATTACCTCCCATTACTACATCCCATCACTACCTCCCATGACTACCTCCAGTCACTATCTCCCATGACTACCTCCCATCACTACTTTCCATCACAACCTTCCATCACAACCATCCATCAGTACCGCCCATGTCTACAGTCCATCACTACCTTCCATCACTAACACCCATCACTACCTTCCATCACTACCTTCCATCACTACCACTCATCACTACTTTCCATCGCTACCTTCCATCACTATTTTCCATCACTACCTCCAATCACTACCTCCCATCACTACCTCCCATCACTACCTTCCATCATAAATACCCATCACTACCTTCCATCACTACCTTCCATCTCTACCACCCATCACTAACCCACATCACTCCCTTCCATCACTCCTACCAATCACTACCACCCATCACTACCACCCATCACTACCTTCCATCACTACCACCCATCACTGCCTTCCATCACTACTTCTCATCAGTACCTTCCATCACTTCCATCACTACCTTCCATCACTTCCACCCATTACTACCTCCCATCACTACCACCGATCACTACCCCCCATCACTACCTTCCATCCTACCTCTCACACCTGAGGCCCATCACTATATTTTCCCACAACGTCTCTCTCCTAGCGTTCACTCCTCATTTCCCTCCTTTCATTTCTCACCCTTCACTTTCCGCTTCTCACTCCGCACGTCTCACTCCTCACCCCTCACTTCCCACTTCTCACTCCGCAGGTCTCACCCCTTACCCCTCACTTCTCACCTTTCACCCCCCACCTCTCACTCCTCACCTCTCACTCCCTCCTCACCTCTCCCCACGTCTCACTTCCCACTTCTCACAGCCACCTCTGTCCTTCGCTCTCTGCCTTTCTGCTCTCTCCATTTCCCTCTTCTCCTTTTCCTTTTCCCTTCTCTTCTTTTCCTTTTTCTTCCCTTTATCTGTTCCTTTCGTAATTCTCTTCATTTTCTTCTCCTTTTTCTTCCATTCTCTCTTCTGTTCTTTTCCATCTTCTCCTCTTCCTTTCCGTCCTCTTGTAACTCTTCTGGTTGTCTTTCTGATGTTTTTACGTTATTATCGTTATTATCGACAATGTTAAGATCACGTTTAAAACAAGAGAGAGAGTGATAAATAGTTAGATAGATAGATAGATAGATAGATAGATAGATAGATAGATAGATAGAGAGAGAGAGAGAGAGAGAGAGAGAGAGAGAGAGAGAGAGAGAGAGAGAGAGAGAGAGAGAGAGAGAGAAAGGCCCTAAAAAGAGGAATTAATAGAGTAAGAGAGGCCCTCAGTTGTAGCTGTTGTCCGCCAGCATCAGAATTATGACACGAATAATCTTGGTCAGAGGAGAACCAAGCAACGACACTCCTCAAGAAGCAGGAAGATCTGGGGATAAACACTGAGAAGCAGCAACAGCAGTGAGTTAATCCATCATCCTCAACCGGCAGTCAACTTCACCGCCTCAGCCACTCGATCAATCATCCAAAATGGACAAGTACGGTTAACTAATTAAAAAACTTTTTTTTTTTTTGGTGTCCGCAGGAGCAGCTATGGTGTGAGCAATAATTGTGAGGGTGGCAGGAGGCTGTCTGCTACCTTCATCACAGACTAAGATGATGTACGACTTTCAGTAGGCACCAGGATGGGTATCACAGACTGCCCACGCTTTCTGGCCCATTATTAGCGTCAGTCATATTAACCCTTACCACCCCGAACTCCCTCCTTCCTCTCTCTCTCATAAGAACATAAGAAAGAAGGAACACTGCAACAGGCCTACTGGCCCATGCGAGGCAGGTCCAATTCTCCCACGGGCTTAAGCTAATGCCTTAACCTAGTCAGGTCAGTCACATTCACTTAAAGGAGGAGAACGGCATCTGACCTAGTAGCACAAGCTAGTCAGGTCCAACTCACACCCACCCACACCCACTCATGTATTTATCCAACCTATTTTTAAAACTACACAACGAATAAGCTTCTATGACGGTGCTCTGGAGTTTGTTCCATTCATCCACAACTCTATTACCAAGCCAGTGCTTTCCTGTATCCTTCCCGAATCTGAATTTCTCCATTGCTGCGAGTCCTGTCTATGCTAGATATTTTTAGCATGCTATTTACATCTTTATTAATTCCTGTTTCCCATTTATACACTTCAGTCATATCCTCCCTAATTCTACGCCTTTCTAGAAAGTTCAGATTCAGGGCCCCCAGTCTATCCTCAAAAGGAAGATTTCTTATATATGGGATCAACTTTGTCATCCTCCTTTGCACGTTTTCCAGTGCATATATTTCCATTCTGTAATATGGTGAACAAAACTGTGCAGCTGTTGTCCTGGTTTCATGTTACTGCTAACCAGAACTCTTAAATCCTTTTCGCAATCCGTAATATTAAGATCTACATTATTTAGTTTATATGTGGCATGGCTATTTTCCTGTCCAGCACTTAGAACTTTGCATTTGCATCTACCACTTTTCCGACCACTGCATCACTCTATTCAAATCATCCTGGAGTGCTCTAATGTCCTCATTAGAATGAATTGGACGGCCTATTTTGGTGTCATCAACAAATTTGCTTATGTCGCTATTTATTCCCGCATCTATGTCGTTTATGTAAATTGTGAACAACAAGGGGCCTAACACTGACTCCTGTGGAACACCTCTAGTGACGTGCCCCAATTCTGATTTCTCCCCATTCATGCAAACTCTCTGCTGCCTATTTGTCAATCATGCCTCTACCCAGGAAAAAAAATCTCCTCCTATTCCGTGTGCATTAAGTTTCCCCAATACCCTCTGATGTGGAACTCTATCAAAAGACTTACTGAAGTCCATATACACAATATCATATTCAGTACCATGATCTAAATCCTCAAATACCTTAGTGAAGAAGGTTAGTAAATTCGTAAGACAGGAACCCCCCTTTGTAACACCGTGCTGAAATTCATTAATCAATTTACGCCTTTCAAGATAGCTACGAATTACCTTGGCAGTTATTGATTCCATAAATTTTCCCACTATGGAGGTTAAGCTTATTGGTCTATAGTTCGAAGCTAAGGACCATTCACTTGCCTTGTAACTAGGAATTACATTTGACATTTTCCACTTGTCTGGCACTATACCAGTTATTAGTAATATATTGAAAAGATTATTGAAAAGATTAGCTAAGTTCCTCTTTACATTCCTTTAAAACCATTGCAAACAATTCATCAGGGCCTGGGGATTTGTTAGGTTTTAATTTCTCTGTTTGTCTGAGGACCATGTCACTAGTTACCCTAAACGTGCATAGTTTATTATCGCCCCGTTCTACATAATTTATTATTTCTGGAATTTCTTGAGTATCTTCCTGAGTAAAAACTGAGAGGAAGTAGGTATTGAAGAGTTCACACATTTCCTTATCACTGTCAGTGATATAACCTGTGTTATTCTTAAGTGGGCCTATCTTGTCCCTAATCTTACATCTGTATACTTTAAAGAACTCTTTTGGGTTAGTCTTCGAATCCATTGCGACTTTTGCCTCATAATCCCTTTTTGCTTTTCTTATTCCCTTTTTTTTTATTTCTGTCTTTGAATATAATGATTTCTTAACTGCCCATCCCCTCCTTTGATACGCCTATATATGCCTCTCTTTTATTCATTTGGGATCATTTTTGTTAGATCTAATTTCCCTACTCGGAAGAAAAGTTGTCTGGGCAGCTAGCACTATCCTCTGAAACACGTCATATTGGCAACCAACACCACCACCTACCTGACCCATAGTCAGGTCATTCCAATTTAGCCAATTTAATCCTACAGCAGCCTACCGCACTCTCTATCAAGGTTTGGGGGCCTATAAATCAGACCCAAAATTAATTTTTCACAACCTTCGAGTAACTGTAGCCAAATAGATTCTGTGTCCGATGTTTCTAACCTTATATCTTGTCTAATACAACTTAAATTATCTCTGACGTGCATCGCCATTCCACCACCCTTCATGTTGACCCTATCAGTGTGGAATAGTTTATAACCCTGTATCCCTGTATGTTGCATTCCCCCCCCCTCTCTCTCTCTCTCTTGCTATCTGTCTATCTACCTATCTATCCATCTATCCATCTATCTATCTATCTATCTATCTATCTATCTATCTATCTATCTATCTATCTATCTATCTACCTATCTATCTATCTATCTACCTCTCAGGCAGAAAATGAGAAACGAACGTAGGTAAAAAAAAAATCACAGTGGTATATACAGCGCAGTGAGACCAACTATCCATCTACCAAGAAATAGGTTGTAAGTATAGGATTCAATTAAATACTACACTGGGGTACCCTGTATGTAATGAATTCCTAATGTTTATTCAGCAACTACAACGAGGCAGTAACACTAGTAATAGTAGTAGGTGGTTGAGTTTGTCATAACAGAACCGATGGTAAACAGAAGTACAACCACTGGTACACACAGTTCTGTGAGTGACGGTGAAATAACACGAGTTCAAGACAGAAACAGAAAGTAGTTATAGCCCATATCTTCCATCCAATCACAAAACTATGGTAAAAAGAAATGTGTTCTTCACAATGCTCTTGAGAGCCTTGCGCATCTGCAGTCCAGAGTATTTAGGGGACAAAATCAGCAATATAGCCACAACACTGAGATATCCTAGGGATTTTGTCGAGAAGGTACTAATGTCACCAAGAAAGACTTTCTACAGTACTGAACCTAAGGAAGTGATTGCCAGGAAAAATGTACTAGTTTTACCACATAATGAGAACCTGGTTTGTCTGCATGAGGCATTAAAATAGATCAATATAAACCTTGCTTTCAAAAACACTGGGATTGTGAAACAAAGGCTGATTAAAAACGCACCCTCCAACAAAGCTGGTGGGGTTTACAAGGTCCCATGTACTCAGTGTCCTCTCTCATATATTGGTCAAACAGGTAATCTTCTGGAAACCAGAATAACCCAACATAAATACTCAGTCAGGACAGGGCAGAAGTCGAGTGCTATTTTTAACCACGTTAGTTCCTGTAATCACCCACCAGGGTGGGCTGATGTCTACATTATTGTACCAAACAGTTCTGTCGTAGAAAGAAACATAGTTGAATCTTTTCTCTTGAAGCATGAGAGGAATACCTTATATAACTCAAATTTTGGGTTATACAAGCTCAATAGCTATTTAGTAGAGTCTATTGTACACAACCTTAAACAACAATGCTATACAAAATCACAGGATTGATCATTATGCCAGATGGTTTCATGATGGATTGGTGACACTAGACCTGTGTCTACACACCAAAACTTCATGCTACGTCAGTTGTGAATGGTTATATAAAGCATTTAGTGGTTACTGTACCATACGTTGACAGGTACACACGATTACATGATAACATAGGCAGTGGGGTAAAAGGATATTAGAAGTAGAACTCTGGATCATAGAAATATTATCGGAATGATATAGAAGATTCCCAAGTAAGGCATATTAATCGACACTGAGAAGAATAGTAGATAATATTTAGGAAAATATAAAGAGATACTTCTGAGTACCCCTGGGAACATTTTAGTACCCGAGATCAGGACATTTAAACTGACAAATAGCACATTCATTTCCTTTTTTTCATTAATTAAAAAGGTTACTCATACTAATACCAATCCATATATATAGTATCCACTGAGAAACATATTTTCTCAAGTCACATGGCCTGTTCTAAACTGAGAAAAAGCTTGAGGCTGGCTATTATATCTGAACAATAAAATGGTATAAAATACCGACAGGTTGTTTAGGTAAGACACATATGCAAGAGTTAGGTATCTTTATTTCGAAACGTTTCGCCTACACAGTAGGCTTCTTCAGTCGAGTACAGCAAAGTAGATAGAAGCAGAAGAGACTTGAAGACGATGTAATCAGTCCATCACCCTTAAAGTTTTGAGGTGGTCAATACCTCAGTCTGGAGAAGAGTATTGTTCCATTGTCTGGAATAATATGGAGTTGAAGTGATAGGATGGAGCCTTTTCTGTCAGACACTGCAACACAAGGGTATCTTGGTACAGACTTGGAACCACTTCAACAACCTCTACTAGTGAGAATGGCTGGATTTGAGAGGGACCTGACCTCTCAATGTCTACATTCTTACTCTACTAGTGACCTACGTCTCACCTCCTGGCGCTATAAAAGGCTCCATCCTATCACTTCAACTCCATATTGTGCAAGAAAGGTATAAAATACCGACAATATGAAAGTTAAGACACATGTGCAACATCTGGATATCTTTATTGTAGTAGACGTTTCGCCATCCAGTGGCTTTATCAATACAGATTCTAGGACATAATAGGAAGACAGTAGAACTATATACAAAAGATGAGGTAATCAGTCCCTCGGCCTTGGAGTTAGTGTTCACAGCATCGTGGTGGAGGAGAATCTGGAGCAAAGACAAGAAGACTGGCGGTTTATATAGGCGTCAGTGGAAAGGGACGGGCAGCAGACGAGGGCAAAGTCACTGGTAGGCGGGATTCCCCAGTGGAAGTAGGTCCTTCCCAAAGAGATGGGTTAGTTGCAGCAGCCGTGAAGAAGGTCTTGTAGATGTCCTCTGAACCAAGATTCCATGGTATATAGTTCTACTGTCTTCCTATTATGTCCTAGAATCTGTATTGATAAAGCCACTGGATGGCGAAACGTCTACTACAATAAAGATATCCAGATGTTGCACATGTGTCTTAACTTTCATATTGTCGGTATTTTATACCTTTCTTGCACAACTTGTCAGACACTGCAACATCATGGAATCTTGGTTCAGAGGACATCTACAAGACCTTCTTCACCGCTGCTGCAACTAACCCATCTCTTTGGGAAGGACCTACTTCCACTGGGGAATCCCGCCTACCAGTGACTTTGCCCTCGTCTGCTGCCCGTCCCTTTCCACTGACGCCTATATAAACCGCCAGTCTTCTTGTCTTTGCTCCAGATTCTCCTCCACCACGATGCTGTGAACACTAACTCCAAGGCCGAGGGACTGATTACCTCATCTTTTGTATATAGTTCTACTGTCTTCCTATTATGTCCTAGAATCTGTATTGATAAAGCCACTGGATGGCGAAACGTCTACTACAATAAAGATATCCAGATGTTGCACATGTGTCTTAACTTTCATATTGTCGGTATTTTATACTTTTCTTGCACAACTTGTCAGACACTGCAACATCATGGAATCTTGGTTCAGAGGACATCTACAAGACCTTCTTCACGGCTGCTGCAACTAACCCATCTCTTTGGGAAGGACCTACTTCCACTGGGGAATCCCACCTACCAGTGACTTTGCCCTCGTCTGCTGCCCGTCCCTTTCCACTGACGCCTATATAAACCGCCAGTCTTCTTGTCTTTGCTCCAGATTCTCCTCCACCACGATGCTGTGAACACTAACTCCAAGGCCGAGGGACTGATTACCTCATCTTTTGTATATAGTTCTACTGTCTTCCTATTATGTCCTAGAATCTGTATTGATAAAGCCACTGGATGGCGAAACGTCTACTACAATAAAGATATCCAGATGTTGCACATGTGTCTTAACTTTCATATTGTCGGTATTTTATACCTTTCTTGCACAATGAAACCCTTGTTAATAATTTAGAAATTTCAGAGGAACTCGGTGCTAGCTACCACAAATCAATTACATTTAGCATTGAATGGAAGTACGATAGTAGGGATAACTCAGTAACAGTCCCAGATTACTTGGATTTATCTCAAGAAGTATAAGTAACAGAAGTCCAAAAGTTATTTTACAGCTCTATACATCACTAGTGAGGCCTCACTTAGATTATGCTGCTCAGTTTTGGTCACCTTACTACAGGATGGATATAGACTCATTAGAGAACATACAGCACTTTAAGGGTGATGGACTGATTACATCGTCTTCAAGTATCTTCTGCTTCTATCAACTTTTCTGTACTCGACTGAAGAAGCCTACTGTGTAGGCGAAACGTTTCGAAATAAAGATACCTAACTGTTGCATATGTGTCTTACCTAACAACATACAGAGAAGAATGACTAAAATGATTTACTGTGTAAGGAACCTCCCGTATGAAGATGGACTTAAAGCCTTAAATCTCCACTCTCTGGAGAGGCGTAGAATGAGGGGAGATATCATTGAAGTGTATAAGTGGATGACGGGTATAAACAAGGGAGATATTAATAAAGTACTGAGGGTGTCGAACCAGGTAAGAACCAGAAATAATGGATATAAGTTGGATAAATTTAGATTTAGAAAGGACATGGGTAAGTACTGGTTTTCTAACAGAGTTATAGATGCGTGGAACAGTCTTCCCAGTGGGGTGATAGAGGCTAGGACCTTGGGTAGCTTTAAGAAGAGACTAGACAAATATATGAGTGGGAGGGGCTGGGTTTGAATGGTGTCATTGGGTACGGGAGTTATTTCTTGGGTAGCTTTAGGTAGAGGTCGTTCTGATAAGGACCTGTCTCGCATGGGCCAGTAGGCTTTCTGCAGTGTTCCTGCATTCTTATGTTCTTACTCTCGAACCTACTTTAACTTTTGATGGCTTAGCACGGCTATTAGTTACTCTAGTAAATTCTGCTGTTGATTTATGAAGTGTTTCACTGATTCTTCTAAAATCACTCTGAGCTATGCTGGTACGAGTTGCTATGAAATCATCAGGGTTGTAATTGGGTTTCGGAGTGGAATATAACAACTCATAGGGTAAACGCTTGTCTACACCATACAATGCATAATGTGGAGTATCACCTATGGAAGCATTGCAAGCAGAATTTATGGCGGTATAAACCTTGGTAATAAATACCGACTAGTTGGTTTAGAAAGACACGTAAGCAAACACTATAACATATTTATTAGAAAACGTTTCGGTCCTGGGACCTTGATCACTTCTAACATACAGAGGTAGAAAGACATTATATATACAGGCGGAGAGTGAGATGTGACGCACGTGACCTGAGGAATGTCATAAGAACATAAGAATGGAGGAACACTGTAGAAGGTCTACTGGCTCATGCGAGGCAGGTCTTTATCAAAACAACCTCTACCTATGATGAGGACGGGTAGACGATGAAATCATGTTAGGAAAGCACTCGTTTGGTAATAGAGTTGTGGATGAGTGGAACAAACTCCCGAGTACCGTCATAGAAGCTAAGACGTTGTGCAGTTTTAAAAATATTTTAGGTAAATACATTAGTGGATGTGGGTGGGTGTGTGTTGAACCTGACTAGCTGGTGCTACTGGGTCAGAAGCCGTGCTCCTTCCTTAAGTGGAGGTGACCTGACTGGGTGGGCCATTGGTCTAAGCCTGGGATTGACATGAACCTGCCCGCATGGGCCAGTAGGCCTGCTACAGTTTTCCTTCTTACTTATGTTTTTATGTTCTTAAGTGCCGTATACACTGTGTCGCTTTTGCATATCATCCAGGAGGTGTAGCAGCTGGAGGTGATGCTACATGTGAATGCAACACACTAGTGGAAGTTGGTCATGGTAAGGAGTTGATTACCACAGAAATACTGCCCGGTATATCTTCCAAAATATATTTGTCAGTCACAGGAACATGAGACTCTCTGACCGCGGGTTCAATCCCGGCCGGGGTATGGTTTCACAGGAACATCATTGATTCTTTGTACAGGGCAGTACTTCTGCGCTGATCAACTCCTTACCATGATCAGCTTCCACTAGTGTGCAACTTTCACATGTATCGTCACCTCCAACTGCTACATCTCACCTTTGCACCAGTACATAAAGCTGGGCCACATGGCTTTGGTTTAGGCTGAGGAGCTTACTACCTCAAATCAAGGCTGAGGGATTGATCACCTCAAAATTATTTCGTTGGCCCTCAGTATTTTCTTTACCCGTATTCGCCTGAAGAAGCCTCCTGGACAGTCGAAACATTTCGCCCATGAAGATACCAATGTTTACGATGCAGAAAATTGCATATTTTGATATACTCTATATTAATTTAAATATTGAACATTAAAATGGTATAAAATACCGACAGGTATTTTATACCATTACTTTTATTTTCATTATTATTGATAATCATATAATTGCTAGTAACAACAACAACAGCAATAATAATAATAATAATAATAATAATAATAATAATAATAATAATAATAATAATAATAATAATAATAATAATAATAATAATAATAATAATAATAATAATAATAATAATAATAATAATAATAATAATAATAATAATAATAAAAATAACAATAATAATAATAATAATTAGTCTTATCTTCTGAGAGAAGCGCTAAACACAAAGAATCATAAAGCAATATATAATACAATCTCAAATGTTTTAGATCAAGAGTGTAATCAATATTGCCCATGACACCTTCTAGTTCGGTAGTTTATTCTTGATTTAGGAAGCCTTGGTGACACTGGGTGGGTTGTATATACTTAATAAACCAAGCAAGGTAATAAAAAAAACTGTATTGGAGAATCGTGATGTTTACGAAGTTATTCCGATACATCAGGAGACTTTATAATACTTTTTAATAAGACCATGGGAAGGAGGCTCATAAATAAAGCTTATTACTAAGTCACAGAGCTTCTTTGTGAGGTCTAAATATTTATATTTCTAGTTGATGCACAAACAGCCACTGACTCACACTAGCCAGCGTGTTTCCCTGTTTCATAACCTTCACACGTCCAGGAAACAACATTGTTTCATTAATCTCTACACTTAATATATTTATCGAAGTATCATATGTCAGCTTCCATTTTTTTCTGCCTTTATAGTTTCAGGGTGAATATGGTAGGTTGGTGAGATAGTGATCATGTGAACCTGTGTAGGTCAACACTCACTTCCACGCTCCTCCACAACATTAATAACAACCATACAACTGCCATTCTCCTTTTCATCTTTGGCTCAAAAGTTATGATAGTTCTCCTAGTAATACTATTAACTTAGTTGCTGCATCTAGCACTACTTACTTCTACTAATACTACTTCTACTAATACTATTCCAACTACAACTATACTATTTCTACTACTACTACTACTACTACTACTAATAATAATAATACTGCTACTACTACTTCTGTTACTACTACAACTACTATTATTATTATTCGTCTACCACTATGTATATTATTTGTATCTTACCTACTGTTACTGCTACTTCTAATACCTAACAAACTCTGTACTCGAACTTTTCATTTCTAAAGTTAAAAAGTAGAAATCAATATGGTCAGTGGGTTTTTAAGTGATGTACAACGGTACTGTGAGTCAGGCGGCTGTTGCTGAGTCAGTGAGCGGCTCAGCACATGACTCACACACTCGTCAACACATATTTTCCTAGAGGAAAAAAACATCACCACAGCTGCCATCCTGTCCTAAGAGAACTTTCGTCTGAGCATAAGTTGCAGTGCGTCGTTTTGTGTACGTTACAAACTGCTATTAAATTATTATATTCCATATTTTAAGTCTGGTAAACACCGGAGAATCCCAACCCGCAGCATCAGAAAGTAACCAAGTTAATTCTTTTGAAAAAAAGCATTCTTCGTCAGCCGCTGAGGCTGTAAGATATAATTATCAACTTAATCCTGGTAAAAAAAAATAAACAAAAAATTACGTAAATCTGCATCGTTTTCTCTCTCTCTCTCTCTCTCTCTCTCTCTCTCTCTCTCTCTCTCTCTCTCTCTCTCTCTCTCTCTCTCTCTCTCTCTCTCTCTCTCTCTCTCTCTCTCTCTCTCTCTCTCTTTCTCTCTCTCTCTCTCTCTCTTTCTTTCTTTACATAGAACTCTACAAGGTTAGATTTAGGGGTCCAAATGTAATTTACGAGCTAAAAGCTGTTACCTACATCAGTTCATTTGATTTCATTGATTTCAACCTAAGGCATACAAAATGGAAGAATGTAGCAAATAATGTTATAGCTGAAACAATCCCCGGAGGTAGCGCAGATGAAAGGTCACACACACATGAGCTACTAAGTCTCTGCGAAAAACACACCTTAAGCCAGCAGATAGTGGAGCCAACAAGACTAGGAAACACACTTGACCTTATCTTCACAAATAATGAGGACCTGATAAGAGACATAAGAATATCAAAAACAACTAATTCCGATCACAATCTAATCGAAGTCCAGACGTACATGCATAGGGGTCCTGAACAACAGAATGCATGTACCTGTGAAGGTGTCTTCACAAAATACAATTTCAACAACAAGATCATCAACTGGGACCAGGTAAACCATGTCCTAAACGAAACATGTTGGGAAGATGTCTTAAATGACATGGACCCAAACCAGTGCCTTGGAAGGATCAACTGCCTGGTAGCCGAAGCATGTTCTAGGCATATTCCCCTAAGAAAGAAGAAGAGCAGGAGTAAACTGGAGAGAAAAAGACGCTCCCTCTACAGAAGACGACGAAGAGTCACTGAGCTCCTCAGGAGTGCTAGAATATCTGATACACGAAGGGAGGCGCTGACCAGGGAAGTGGAAACTATCGAACTTAAGCTAAATGACTCTTACAGGAACCAGGAGAGGCAGGAGGAGCTTAAAGCTATTAGTGAAATTGAAAGAAATTCAAAATATTTCTTTTCATATGCCAAAAACAAGGCAAATACCACATCTAGTATCGGGCCCTTACTCAGACAGGATGGGACTTACACAGAAGACAACAAGGAAATGAGTGAAATATTGAAATCCCAGTACGACTCTGTGTTTAGTGAACCACTAATCGGTCTGAGGATCGACGACCCAAATGATTTCTTCATGAATGAGCCTCAAAACTCCATAAATGTATGCCAGATTTCCGACATTACCCTAACTCCGATAGATTTCGAAAAAGCCATTGACAACATGCCTATGCACTCAGCCCCGGGCCCAGACTCGTGGAACTCTGTTTTCATTAAGAACTGCAAGAAACCCCTCTCGCATGCCCTAAGTACACTATGGAGGAGGAGCTTGGACATGGGTGAAATTCCACAGTCACTTAAAACAACGGATATAGCCCCACTCCATAAAGGTGGCAGCAAAGCATTAGCTAAGAACTATAGACCAATAGCTCTGACATCCCACATCATAAAAATCTTTGAAAGAGTGCTAAGAAGCAGGATTGCAAATCACCTGGATTCCCAAAATCTGCACAATCCAGGGCAACATGGGTTCAGGGCAGGTCGCTCCTGCCTCTCACAACTACTGGATCACTATGACATGGCCTTGGATGCACTGGAAGAAAATCAGAATGCAGATGTAATATACACAGACTTTGCAAAAGCATTTGACAAATGCGATCATGGTGTAATAGCCCATAAAATACGTGCTAAAGGAATAACTGGGAAAGTGGGGAGATGGATCTTCAACTTCCTAACAAATCGAACACAAAGAGTAGTGGTCAACAGAGTTAAATCGGAGGCTGCCATAGTGAAGAGCTCTGTTCCACAAGGCACAGTACTCGCCCCCATCTTATTCCTTATCCTCATATCAGACATAAACAGAGACATACACCACAGCACCGTATCATCCTTTGCGGATGATACTAGGATCTGCATGAGGCTGTCATCTGCTGAGGACACGGTTAACCTCCAAGAAGATATAAACAAAGTTTTCCAGTGGGCAACAGTAAACAATATGATGTTCAATGAGGACAAATTCCAACTACTCCGTTATGGAAAACTGGAGGAGATAATAACTAGAACAGAGTATACTACTGACTCCGGCCATACAACAGAGCGGAAAAATAATGTAAGGGACCTGGGAGTAGTAATGTCTGAGGATCTCACTTTCAAGGATCACAACAGTGCCACGATCGCACGTGCAAAGAAAATGATAGGATGGATAATGAGAACTTTCAAAACGAGAGATGCCAAGCCCATGATGATCCTTTTCAAATCACTTGTTCTCTCTAGGCTGGAATACTGCTGTACATTAACATCTCCATACAAAGCAGGTGAAATCGCAGATCTAGAGAGTGTACAGAGATCCTTTACTGCACGTATAAGTTCTGTCAAGCACCTTAACTACTGGGAACGCTTGGAAGCACTTGACTTGTATTCGTTGGAACGCAGGAGGGAGAGATATATCATAATCTACACTTGGAAAATCTTGGAAGGAATGGTCCCAAATCTGCACACAGAAATCACTCCCTACGAAAGTAAAAGACTGGGCAGGCGATGCAAAATGCCGCCAATAAAAAGTAGGGGCGCCATTGGTACACTAAGAGAAAACACCATAAGTGTCCGAGGCCCAAAACTGTTCAACAGCCTCCCATCAAGCATTAGGGGAATTGCCAATAAACCCCTGGCTGCCTTCAAGAGAGAGCTGGACAGATACCTAAAGTCGGTGCCGGATCAGCCGGGCTGTGGCTCGTACGTCGGACTGCGTGCGGCCAGCAGTAACAGCCTAGATGATCAGGCCCTGATCCATCGGGAGGCCTGGTCGTGGACCGGGCCGCGGGGGCGTTGATCCCCGGAATAACCTCCAGGTAACCTCCAGAAGGAACAGGTTGAAATTGGAGACATATGAGGGCCAGCGATTTCAATTGGTCAATTGTCTTTATTTCGTTCAGGTCGTGTGGAGAAATTTACTCCAGGAGGGGGCCATCAGCCCCCTTCAGCCCCTTTCAGCCCTGAGGGGCCCAGCCCTCTCAGAAGGGGCAAATATCTTGTTTACTGCTACAGCGAGTAATTGATCCCAGATGCAGTACCAGTATACGACCTGTGGTCAAGTGACCGCCGCTCCTTGCAGTCCAGTGTTGCAGAGTGTATTTTAATAAGAGACAGTACATCTCTTACCTTAGCAGGACAATTAAGGAAAATCCTGCTCCCACTTTATTACCATGGTAGAGATAGTGTATATTGTTGTCTATGCTTAAGATAGGAAGAATCAAACATTCTGCTTTTCTTCATCGAGGAAGTGGCAAGGAAGCAAAAGTACTAGGTCAGCTTTTCCTTTGTGCTGGGGGCAGTGACGGCGTGGGGTGATGTGGCGTCTTCAGATTACTTTTGACTCTACTGAGAGTGACACTGATGCCAGGATAACCAACAAAGAACGATCTGTACGTTAGTGTGAACAAAGTGTCTCATAAAACACAATAAACATTTAAGAGAAGTGTGATCAGCTTCTTTAGTGATAAGATTGTGAACAATAAAGACAAATCTTGTGGAACGTAGTGTACCAGTGTGCGTATTCCTAGACTATGGAAGATGTGGCCATCCAAGGACACTTCAACTTCTATCAAGTCACCGATACCTGTCGAAGGTGTGAAGAACACCATAGCTTACGCTACAAGAGCAAGGTAGGTTACGAATTTTTTGTAGTACGGGGGACTGCGCAGTTCTTGAGTCGCAAGGAGTTTGTAATCAACCTATAGTCAGCAGTTAGGTGCGGACTTTTGAGTCCACACAAGTAAGTTTGTCAGCCATCAGTGAATGAAATATGCTGACATAACACCCCCTAGGGGTAATTTATAATCTTACAAATTATAACTCATTACAGCCCGTTGAGAGATGACTTCGACAGCTTCTCAAGACCTCGTCTGCAGGGGCGGCTGTGCAGGCGATGAGCTGTCTTTCTAAGTTAAGTTTCCCTATATTTAAACTTAGCTGGTAATGCCATTTCTCAACATGTTGGTCCTTCGAACCAGATAAAGGCCACACTGTGGCCCAAATATGTTGTACTACAGTGTACAAATAACCTATGAGCCAAGGTCCTTCGAAAAAAGCTGTAAAACTAGTGTTTTACAATTTAAATCAGTATAAATGAGTCCCTCCAGACTCAATCACAGAGAATGGGCAGCCAAAAGAAAACGGGCGCTCACCTAGCATTCACCCAAAGAAAACGGGAGCTGAGTGACTCACCCAACAAGAAAACGGGGGATGGCACCCGGCATCCACTGCTTCAAGCTCGAAGAAGTGCTGACTAAGACAACAACAACCCAACTGATGTTCGGTTTGTCTGAGTGTATGTACACATAGTGTTTATAATGTTTATAGACAGAAATTAAGAGACAAGATTGTGTTAAAGTTTGTTTCTTATAGATCTACCTGTTATATTAGAGGAACTTATATATAAAGTGTAAGCTTTCAAATACATATTAACAGTGACATTTATATATGTGTAAGTAATATTCTCGTGTGATTTGCAGTTATACAATGACATTTATAGTGTATAGTGAATGAAGTGTATAACGTTATTTACGATTAATCATCGTGGTCAGGCTGACATGGCAAACTCAAGCCATAAACACCAGCCATATGTACTGTGTACCCTTCATGGTCATTGGCCCTGAGGTTAAGCTTAGTAGGTCAGTAGTGTCTGACTCGATTATTGTTGACTTAAGCATAACAAAAACTCAGCTGTTTATAGAATTACAGTGTTTTTTAAACACTCTAAGTGTGGTGCTAGAATTTTCAGTATACCATTAAAATGGCTTGTTTAAAAACTCAGTTTCAGTCTTTACAGACTAAGATTACACAATCAGAAAATCTAATTTCAGTCTGTATAGGATTAACTCAAGATACAAACATAGATTTTGATGATCTTGAGGTCAAATTTGAATTACTTACACAAAGTCTGGAAATAATTAATTCAGACTATACACATTATGAAAAGGATTTTCTTGAATCAGATCCATCTGAGGATGAAATTAAAAATGTTTTGGATACTTTTAGCAATCAACAATTAAGGTGGACAGGAGTACAGGCATTCTGCCTCAAAACTCTGTCACAGAGACCTACTGTAACTAGTGGTCAAACACCTGTTACACCTGTAACAACAATAAGTGTACCATTACCAAGTTTACCTACCTTGTCATTACCTATTTTCCAAGGTCATAATTACGAAGTATTCATTAGTGGTTTTCAGTCTATAGTAAATTCACGAACTGACATAGATGAGATTGCTAAGTTCAATTATCTTAAATGTCTTGTGAAGGGAGAACCCTATGAACTGATTAAGTCATTTCCGGTGGTTAAAGGTAATTATCAAATAGCCTTACGTGTCTTAGCAGACAATTACTTTGATGATGACAAGGCCAGAGTTAGACATGCAGTCTTAATATCAAGCTTGAAGCCACCTAAACATTGTTTTTCAGACTTACAGGCATTTAGAATCACATTAGACAATAGTCTCAGATCTCTAGGTGCTAAATATGACCTAAGGCAATGTGATTGGTTTATCAGTGGTATTGTGCAAGATAAGTTGTCACCACAAACTATTGAACGATTAAATATTATGTTCAATAAACGCTATTTCACTTGTGAGGAAATTAGCAATGGTTTACAAACAATAGTTTCATGCATGCAAGCAACGAGACAAGATGAAAAATCCACAAATCCAGTGGATAATAAACCTTCAACTCAGTATAAAAAGAGTATACCTACTCCCACTAAACCACATAGTGGGAAATCCCATATAGGCATTTATCAAGCTGTGAATACAACAGACAGTAAACAAACTGCCACACATAAACGTACTCCAAAATGTGCACTTTGTGATGGAACACATTGGGCACAGTATTGTAGTCAATACACATCAATGTAGTCAATGCACGTAAACAACGTGTTCATCAGCTGAAAAGGTGCATCAAGTGTTTAGGTGAACACAAGGGAGGAAAATGCTCACTGAAGAAGTGTTTTAAATGCAAGGGTATGCATCATACAGCATTATGCCCAAATACTTTTGTTGACAGCAGAAGACTTCCACAGAATCAGGAAGTCAACAAGCAACAGCATTAAATGTGAGAGATAAGTTTAAAGCAACTGCTCTCCCGATAGCTCGAGTTGAGTTATCTAATAAATTACACAAAACCAATGTGCTAACATTATTTGATCAAGGCTCACAAAGGTCCTTCATAAGAAGATCAGTGTTGCAGAAACTGAATAAACAACCCTATGCCGAAGTACAGTTAGATATAGCTGGGTTTTTCCACAATTCTGTTAAACAGACATATGACCTAGCCAGAATCGCTGTTGGTCTAGGAAACAGGAAAAAGACAGTAGAAGCTGTGGTAGTAGATGATTTGCCTAAGTCTGTGCAGATCCAGGGATTAAAAGAAACAGTTGCAGCACTGAAAGCAGCTAAGGTCAAGTTAGCCTGTCCTGACATACAGACGGACACTATTAGTCCAATTGATTTAATCATTGGAAGTGATTATTATCACTGTTTTGTGCAAAATATAGTAAGTAAACATGATGTTCACTTGCTGAAAACAGCAGGAGGCCACGTGATATGTGGTCCCATTCCCTCTCAAAGTGGGAAAGAAGCTATTATTGATTCAGTGGAAAATGTACTAGTTACGAGAATAACCGCTGATCATGTACCACAGCAAAAATTATCATTACTGGAAGAAATGAATGAACCAGTTGATAAGTTGTGGGATTTAGATGCGATAGGTATTGATGTAAATAAACCAAGCCCACAAGAGTCTCAGTCTTATAACCAATATTTGGACACTGTCATGTATAAAGATGGACAGAATTGGGTTAGGTTACCATGGAAATTAAATCCACCACATCTGCCTAACAATTATCGCATGGCTTTCAGACAGATGAAAGCACAAATACATGAGCTCAGGAAGAATCCAGAGCTACTGGCTGTATATGATAATATCATACAAGAACAGTTGGACAATAAATTCATTGAGGAAATAGTCGAAGATAAGTTGAAGACAGAAGCTCATTATCTCCCGCACCATGGAATCAGAAAAGATTCTGAAACCACTCCACTACGTGTTGTATATATTTGCAGCGCACGTGCAAATAAAGATGTAGCAAGTCTTAATGACTGTCTGATGACCGGACCCTCACTAACTGAGAAGCTTGGAGACGTGCTTGTGAAATTTCGCACAAACCCATATGCTTACACAGCTGATATTTCCAAAGCTTTCTTAAGAGTAGGACTACAAGAAATAGATAGAGATTATACTCGATTCTTGTGGCCTGAAAATCCACATGATCCTCAAAGTCCTGTGAAAACTTATCGTTTCAAATCAGTATTATTTGTTGCAACATCCTCTCCATTCTTGCTAGAAGCTACTCTGAATACACATTTGAAGAAAAGTTTCTATGTGGACAATCTTCAAGGTACTGTGAATAAAGAGGAGGATTTGAAATCCTTATACAGAGAAGCTAACAAGGAGATGAAAGAAGCAAATATGCCTCTAAGGATGTGGAATACAAATTCAAAGCAATTAAGGGAACTTATCAAAGAAGATTTCCCTGAAGCTGAAATTCCTGATTGCAACAATATGCTGGGACTTAATTGGAACACACAGGAAGATACTTTGAGTCTCAAAAAGATAAACAATAAATCATGCAGTCCACTCACTAAACGTAGTTTACTGTCAGAGGTATCACAATGTTTTGATCCTCTAGGACTCGTCTCACCAATTACCATAAAGAGTAAAATGCTTATGCAAGATGCATGGAAGCTCAAAATTGGATGGGATGAGAACTTGCCTCTAGAAATGAGTCAAGCATGGGATGAAATATCCAGGGAGTTTAAGCAACTTCATCAAATTAAATTTACCAGACAAATAGGTCAAGAGGGAAACAAGTACACATTACATGTGTTCTGTGATGCGTCAACCAGAGGTTATGGCGCTGTAGCTTACATGAGTAATGCTGAAGGAAGTACACTAATTACTTGAAGGTCAGAACAGTACCACAATTGGAACTGACAGAACTCTAAGTAGGTACAAAATTAGCTGTCTATCTCAGCAAAGTACTTGATCATCTCACTATTGAGAAAACCGTGATCTGGAGTGATAATGAAGCAGTTCTCCAGTGGTTAAGAAATAATAAGAGCAAGTTGGTCTATGTACAGAACAGAGCAGCAGAAATAAAAGAGATGCAGAGAGATTATCTCTTTCTCCACGTCTCTACCCAAGAGAATCCAGCTGACATGTTGTCATGTGGTGTCCCACTCAAGAAATTTGTGGATAATAAATTATGGCTCCACGGACCGAACTGGCTCTCTAATGAAAATAACTGGCCTCAGCAAAAGTCTCACATTATGCCAGAAGAAACAGTCTGCTTGAACACAGCAGAAATAAGTTGTGTAAATACTGCAGACACAACAGAAATAGTCTTTGATGGATCTAAATACTCATCTTTGGATAAACTCTTAAGAGTTACAGCTCTTGTCTTTAAATTCATTAAAGGAATAAAACCTGATTATGAATATCTTGAACCCATTAAATACTGGGTGAAACTAATACAGAAAGTTGTTTTCTCTACAGAATATAAATTTCATGAAACACAAGAAAAATCCCCAAAGAAACCTGTTATGATTAATTCTTTAGGACTTTATCTCGACTCAGAAAAGATTATAAGATGTCGAGGAAGAATTCATAATTCTTCACTACCTAAAGAAGCCATACATCCAATATTGATCCCCAAGAATCATTGGCTAACAAAACTGATTGTTCAAAATGCCCGCAGTAACGTGTTACATGGTGAGGTAGCTGACACACTTTGTCATATACGACAATCCTACTGGATACCTCAAGGTCGACAAAGTGTGAAAAAACAAATAAAGGACTGTATTACTTGTCGTCACTATGATATGCGAGTATGTCAGTATCCAGGTTCACCTCCATATCCCTATGAAAGAGTTTGTCATATCACTCCATTTGTGGTGACAGGTGTAGATTACACTGGACCAATAATTTTAACCAAAACAGTTGACAAAGTTCCCATCAAGGTGTACATCTGTTTGTTCACTTGTGCTACAACTAGAGCAGTACATCTAGAAGTAGCCACTGACATGTCTGCTGAAACCTTTATCAAATTATTCAGAAGGTTTGCAGCCAGAAGGGCATGTCCCAGACTGATGATTTTAGATAATGCAACGAACTTTGTTGCTGGTGCTGCTTATATAAGCAAGATCTTTGATCAACCAGAGGTACAACAGATGCTGAATCAACGCAGTTGTCGTTGGAGATACATTCCTCCTAAATCTCCATGGCACGGCGGATTTTATGAAAGAATGATCGGCATTGTAATACGTTGTTTAAGGAAGACTCTTCATCGTCAGAGGTGACGAGTTGAATTAGAAGAATTCCGTACATTCGTAACTGAAATAGAAAACAGAGTTAACAACAGACCTCTAACTTATGTTACCGATGATCTGGACAATTTAGAAGTGTTAAGTCCATCTCATTTACTCCATGGCAGAAGGCTCGAACCTGTTCCTTCCATGAACGATAAAGAAATCATAGAGGAGCCTACTTATTTCGAACCTGAGCAACTCAGACGTAAATTCAAACACCTTAATAAAGTGATTGAATGTTGGGAGAAATTTTGGCTAGAAGACTATCTCACCTCATTGAGAGAACACTTCTATGGAGCTGGTGTTCCTGAAAATCATAAGTCCTTAATTAAGACCTGGTGACATAGTGATTATTGACAATGATGGTCCGAGGTCCCAATGGCCACTTGGAAAAATTGTGACCATATATCCTGATGCAAATGGAATTATCAGGACAGTTGTTTTAAGCAAAGGTGAAGTGAATAAGCGGACAATAAATAAACTGGTGCCGTTAGAATTACACAGTGTTGAAAACAAAATTAGTGATTCTCCAGAAACCACACAGACTAAAGCTGTTCAGAAAAGACAAGCAGCAGTGGTGGCGAGTGAGAAAATCAAATTAATGTTAAGTGATGAATAGTTCACCTGCAGCGAACCTCCGCCGCCCCCCAGTGTGGAGAAATTTTCTCCAGGAGGGGGTATCAGCCCCCTCAGCCCCTTTCAGCCCCTTTCAGCCATGAGGGGCCCAGCCCTCTCAGAAGGGGCAAATATCTTGTTTACTGCTACAGCGAGTAATTGATCCCAGATGCAGTACCAGTATACGACCTGTGGTCAAGTGACCGCCGCTCCTTGCAGTCCAGTGTTGCAGAGTGTATTTTAATAAGAGACAGTACATCTCTTACCTTAGCAGGACAATTAAGGAAGATCCTGCTCCCACTTTATTACCATGGTAGAGATAGTGTATATTATTGTCTATGCTTAAGATAGCAAGAATCAAACATTCTGCTTTTCTTCATCGAGGAAGTGGCAAGGAAGCAAAAGTACTAGGTCAGCTTTTCCTTTGTGCTGGGGGCAGTGACGGCGTGGGGTGCTGTGGCGTCTTCAGATTACTTTTGACTCTACTGAGAGTGACACTGACGCCAGGATAACCAACGAAGAACGATCTGTGCGTTAGTGTGAACAAAGTGTCTCATAAAACACAATAAACACTTAAGAGAAGTGTGATCAGCTTCTTTAGTGATAAGATTGTGAACAATAAAGACAAATCTTGTGGAACATAGTGTACCGGTGTGCGTATTCCTAGACTATGGAAGACGTGGACATCCAAGGACACTTCAACTTCTATCAAGTCACTGATACCTGTCGAAGGTGTGAAGAACACCATAGCTCACGCTACAAGAGCAAGGTAGGTTACGAATTTTTTGCAGTACGGGGGACTGCGCAGTTCTTGAGTCGCAAGGAGTTTGTAATCATCCTATAGTCGGCAGTTAGGTGCGGACTTTTGAGTCCACACAAGTAAGTTTGTCAGTCATCAGTGAATGAAATATGCTGACATAACACCCCCTACGGGTAATTTATAATCTTACAAATTATAACTCATTACAGCCCGTTAAGAGATGACTTCGACAGCTTCTCAAGACCTCGTCTGCAGGGGCGACTGTGCAGGCAATGAGCTGTCTTTCTAAGTTAAGTTTCCCTATATTTAAACTTAGCTGGTAATGCCATTTCTCAACAGGTCGATGTGCTGTATGAAAATGTTCCAAACACGAGACATCCTAGGAATACATGATCTCAGACGAAGCAATGATCTGGAGAAGGGTACAGAGTGTTTCTGCTATTTGCTACCCGTCTTATTGCTGTCCTCGGAGCGTAGCCAAGTGCGGTACTTTGACGATATTAGCCTTGTACATAACAGTAAGGCCGCCCACATCCCTCCGGTGTTGAAGACTCGGTTGAAATGACAGATCTTTCTAGGCTGGGTCCAGACGAGAGATGAGCCGTCTTGCTCTGTTATCTATTCTGTAAAGACGTCGCAGATGAGGCGAGGGGCAGGTAATCCAAGAAAGTGGGGCATACTCATTCTAGTACAGAATCTTACACCCTTTACTGTCGATCAGATGCAAGATACGTCGAAGTGCTATAAGCCTCCTGACCACTTTGTTTGCAAGATTTATAACGTGGGTCTTCATATTCATTTTGGAGTCGAATTTTACCCCAGGAATTTGAACCTCATCCCCGAGTACCAACACTCCCATTCATTCTTACTCCACTTTCCAGCATTACCATCAAGGTGTCTAGAGGTCGTCATTCGTGTTTTCTCAGTAACAGATGTGACTTGTCTTTGTTTTCCCCAGGCTGATATAGCTGTAAACTGGTGATTGGTGTAACTTAAAACAGCTGGTATTTCCTCTCTTGGATAAGTAAATGTCAGAGTACAGTCATCTGCATATGTATGTGATTTTGGGATGAGTTGGAGAATGTCACTGAAGTAGACATTTCATAAAAATAGTGGAAACACACTTCTCTGTCGAACACTTTCACCAACAGAATGTCTTGCTGAATCTGTCCCATTGAGAACTACGCTTAGACATCTACCTTAAAGGCAATCACTGAGGAGGAATAGTGTAGAACCAGCGAATCCTGATGCTTGCAGTTTTGGCAAGCTTCCCTGGTGCCATATTCGGTCGAAAGCACCAGCAATGTCCAGTGCTACTACACAGCTGACCTTGGATTCATCTAGTGACTAGTGCCACTTAGTGATGAGGTTTAACAGAAGATCAGCAGCAGAGTGACTTTTTCTGAAGTCATGTTGGCGGTCACAAAGAAGTGAGTAGTGGTAGAAAAATGCTGTCATCTCCCATTAGATTATTGTCTCAAAAATCTTGCCAGTGATTGAAAAGAGTGACACTGGTCTGTAGTTGCAGATTTCCTCTGCTCTTCTTTTTACGAACAGGGACTACCTTTACCTCTATCCACAGAGAAGGCCATTTACACTGTGCTAAGCAGTGCTAATAGATGCGAGTTAGAGATGATGCTAGCTGGTTTGCACATCTACTCAACAATCTTGGTCTCGTCTTATCCGGGCGCACAGTCTTTTCTTGGTCAAGTGATTTAGAAAGATGCACTTCATCCTGCCTTATTGTCACCACTGACAATTTTGACACAGCTTATGCGGCAGCCAATGAGGGTCCCATGCTGAATCAGGACCTTGCATCTTGGCAGCAGAGTGTTCGGCAAAGAGGTCAGCTTTTTCCTGACTGCTAGCAGAGTTGGTCCCATCCTGCCGATTTAGAGGTGGCATAATTTCATCGGTCCTTGACCAAGGACCACCAGGTTTTGGAACCCACTCTCCTTAATGTCAGCTTTCGTTATGTGTCAGCCTCTCATCTAGAGTTGTCCTACTTTTGGTTTTCTTCCATCTGTCAACAGGGCTTGCCTGTACATGTTCCTATTATAAACAATGTGATGCCTCTTATACCTTCTTCTAGTCATGTACATAGCAGTAGCAGCCTCTAGATAAGGAAAGTCGAATCAAGGCTGATCTTAAAGGCTTCGTCAAATACTGCCGGTGAGGGATGTGTTCTTTTTGAAGATTAAGGATGTGTTCAGTGATGGCCTTCACTTGGTTGTCGACAATCCCTTGGAGACGAGCATTCAAGTTTCCTTTTTACCACAGCCAAGTTGTGCGTGTAGATTCTTCGCCTCATTCTGTTGGAATCTTCAGTGTCGTAAAGACAGCCTTGTGGTAAGATGATGCAACGTAGCCTAGGAGTTTGCAAGTTTCTATGCATCCCGGGTCCAGGGAGGAGTCAGTGACGTGAGAAGGAAAATGACCATTTTTTTTTGTGTCAAACACTGCAAGGTCATCAAAATCCCTCTGTATAAGATGTTCGTTGAGGTCACTAGCAATTATAATATGATGACATTTATGTTGAACCAGAAAGGAGTTCACATTTTCCATCAGGAAGTTGATGGGGTCTGCATCTTGCCACCGAAATCTGTACATAGCACATACTAGTACAGAGGAACAAGTGTTTATGCAAAGCTTGAAGAATAACATTTCCAGGTGATTAGGGATGGCAACATCAATGAGTTGGGTATGTACACTGTTAGTAAAGCATACGGCAATGCTTCTTCCTTGTTCTTGTCTGGCTCTTCTCATCCATGAGGTGTTGCCAGCAATTCAAGCAAAATATTATGGAGCCCTGTCGTCACAGAAATGTCTCAACAACGTCGATAATGTCGATACGTTGAGTGTTCACGAAACTGCACATGAGGTCTCCAGCACCGGTAATGAAGTCTCTAATGTTGGCCGACAGGCTGCTGATGGACTGGCTCCTCGTGACTGTGTTTAGCTTGAGTTGATGGGTGTATAAGGCGTCTGCCCTTGAGACAGGTTGGACACCGGGACAGCCGCTGGGACGTATCCATGTGGTATTGAAAGGGCATAAAACCACCTGACGGGCCGAGATAGGAGTAGCTGGGTGGGTGACGTGTAAGTGTATTCACCAGTTTTCAGATCCTGCTGGTTTATTTCGAGAACAAATCTCTGGTGATCAAGTCCTGCTGAGCCTGCCAATC
>NW_027195210.1:192500-210000 GCF_038502225.1 Cherax quadricarinatus | reverse complement strand
TGTAATGAGGACAAGTGTAATGGGGACAAGTGTAATGAGGACAAGTGTAATGGGGACAAGTGTAATGAGGACAAGTGTAATGGGGACTAGTGTAATGAGGACAAGTGTAATGAGGACAAGTGTAATGGGGACAAGTGTAATGAGGACAAATGTAATGAGGACAAGTGTAATGAGGACAAGTGTAATGGGGACAAGTGTAATGAGGACAAGTGTAATGGGGACAAGTGTAATGGGGACAAGTGTAATGAGGACAAGTGTAATGGGGACAAGTGTAATGGGGACAAGTGTAATGGGGACAAGTGTAATGAGGACAAGTGTAATGGGGACAAGTGTAATGGGGACAAGTGTAATGGGGACAAGTGTAATGGGGACAAGTGTAATGAGGACAAGTGTAATGAGGACAAGTGTAATGGGGACAAGTGTAATGAGGACAAGTGTAATGAGGACAAGTGTAATGGGGACAAGTGTAATGGGGACAAGTGTAATGAGGACAAGTGTAATGGGGACAAGTGTAATGGGGACAAGTGTAATGAGGACAAGTGTAATGGGGACAAGTGTAATGAGGACAAGTGTAATGGGGACAAGTGTAATGGGGACAAGTGTAATGAGGACAAGTGTAATGGGGACAAGTGTAATGGGGACAAGTGTAATGAGGACAAGTGTAATGGGGACAAGTGTAATGGGGACAAGTGTAATGGGGACAAGTGTAATGGGGACAAGTGTAATGGGGACAAGTGTAATGAGGACAAGTGTAATGGGGACAAGTGTAATGGGGACAAGTGTAATGGGGACAAGTGTAATGGGGACAAGTGTAATGAGGACAAGTGTACTGGGGACAAGTGTAATGAGGACAAGTGTAATGGGGACAAGTGTAATGGGGACAAGTGTAATGAGGACAAGTGTAATGGGGACAAGTGTAATGGAGACAAGTGTAATGGGGACAAGTGTAATAGGGACAAGTGTAATGGGGACAAGTGTAATGGGGACAAGTGTAATGGGGACAAGTGTAATAGGGACAAGTGTAATAAGGACAAGTGTAATGAGGACAAGTGTAATGGGGACAAGTTTAATGAGGACAAGTGTAATGGGGACAAGTGTAATGAGGACAAGTGTGATGGGGACAAGTTTAATGAGGACAAGTGTAATGGGGACAAGTGTAATAGGGACAAGTGTAATGAGGACAAGTGTAATGGGGACAAGTGTAATGAGGACAAGTGTAATGGGGACAAGTGTAATGGGGACAAGTGTAATGGGGACAAGTGTAATGAGGACAAGTGTAATAGGGACAAGTGTAATGAAGATAAGTGTAACGAGGACAAGTGTAATGGGGACAAGTGTAATGAGGACAAGTGTAATGGGGACAAGTGTAATGGAGACAAGTGTAATGGGGACAAGTGTAATGGGGACAAGTGTAATGAGGACAAGTGTAATGGGGACAAGTGTAATGGGGACAAGTGTAATAGGGACAAGTGTAACGAGGACAAGTGTAATGGGGACAAGTGTAACGAGGACAAGTGTAACGAGGACATGTGTGTTGGGGACAGGTGTAATGGGGACAAGTGTAATTGGGACAAGCATAATGGGTACAAGTGTAACATGGACAAGTGTGATGGGGACAAGTGTAATTGGGACAAGTGTAATGGGGACAAGTGTAATGGGGACAAGTGTAACGAGGACAAGTGTAACGAGGACAAGTGTGATGGGGACTAGTGTAATGGGGACAAGTGTAATGGGGACAAGTGTAATGAGGACAAGTGTAATGGGGACAAGTTTAATGAGGACAAGTGTAATGGGGACAAGTGTAATAGGGACAAGTGTAATGAGGACAAGTGTAATGGGGACAAGTGTAATGAGGACAAGTGTAATGGGGACAAGTGTAATGGGGACAAGTGTAATGGGGACAAGTGTAATGAGGACAAGTGTAATAGGGACAAGTGTAATGATGACAAGTGTAACGAGGACAAGTGTAATGGGGACAAGTTTAATGAGGACAAGTGTAATGAGGACAAGTGTAATGGGGACAAGTGTAATGGGGACAAGTGTAACGAGGACAAGTGTAATGGGGACAAGTGTAATGAGGACAAGTGTAATGGGGACAAGTGTAATGGGGACAAGTGTAACGGGGACAAGTGTAATAGGGACAAGTGTAACGAGGATAAGTGTAATGGGGACAAGTGTAATGGGGACAAGTGTAATGGGGACAAGTGTAATGGGGACAAGTGTAACGAGGACAAGTGTAATGGGGACAAGTGTAATGAGGACAAGTGTAATGGGGACAAGTGTAATGGGGACAAGTGTAATAGGGACAAGTGTAACGAGGACAAGTGTAATGGGGACAAGTGTAACGAGGACAAGTGTAACGAGGACATGTGTGTTGGGGACAGGTGTAATGGGGACAAGTGTAATTGGGACAAGCATAATGGGTACAAGTGTAATATGGACAAGTGTGATGGGGACAAGTGTAATTGGGACAAGTGTAATGGGGACAAGTGTAATGGGGACAAGTGTAACGAGGACAAGTGTAACGAGGACAAGTGTGATGGGGACTAGTGTAATGGGGACAAGTGTAATTGGGACAAGCTTAATGGGTACAAGTGTAACATGGACAAGTGTGATGGGGACAAGTGTAATTGGGACAAGTGTGATACGTGGAGTATACCTGGAGAGGGTTTAGGGGGTCAACGCCCCCGCTGCCCTTTCTGAGACCAGGTCTCATGGTGGATCAGGGTCTGATCAACCAGACTGTTTCTGCTGGCCACACAAACTGACGTACGAACCACAGCCTGGTTGGTCAGGTACTGACTTAAGTACCTGTCCAGTGCCTTCTTGAAAAGAGCAAGGGGGCTATTGGTAATCCTTTTATGTATGCTGAGGGACAGTTAAACAGTCTTGGGCCCCGGACACTTATTGTGTTGTCTCTCAGTGTACTCGTGGTGCCCCTGCTTTTCATTGGGGAAATGTTGCATCTCCTGCCGAGTCTTTTGCTTTCATAGGGAGTGATTTTCGTGTGCGAGTTTGGTACTAATCCCTCTATGATTTTAAAAGTGTATATTATCATGTAACCCTCTCGCCTGCGTTCCAGGGAGTACAAATCAAGGGACTTCAATCATTCCCAGCAATTTATGTGCCTTGTCGTACTTATGTGTGCCGTGAAAGTTCTCTGTACACTCTCCAGGTCAACAATATCGCCTGCCTTGAAGGGGGCAGTTAGTGTACAGCAGTATTCCAGCCTACAGAGAACAAGCGATTTGAAGAGAATCATCAAGGGCTTGGCGTCCCTAGTTTTGAAGGTTCTCATTATCCATCCTATCATTTTTCTAGCAGTTGCGGTAGATACATTGTCGTGGTCTTTGAAGGCGAGATTCTCTGACATTATCACTCTCAGGTCCTTCACATTACTTTTTCGCTCTACTGTGTAGCTAGAATTTGTTGTATACCCTGATACAGCTTTAATTTCTTCAAGTTTTCCATATCTGACTAGTTGAAATTTTTCTTCGTTGAACTTCATATTGTTTTGAGTGGCCCATTTGAAGATTTGGTTGATGTCCGCTTGAAGTCTTGCGGTGTCTTCGATGGAGTACACTGTCATGCCATTCGGGTGTCATCCGCAAAGGAAGACACAGACATCCTTATCTATGTCAGATATGAGGATGAAGAATAGAATGGGAGCCAGTACTGTGCCTTGTGGAAGAGAGCTTTTCACTGTGGCTGTCTCAGACTTTGCTCTGTTTTATATTACTCTTTGTGTTCTATTTGTTAGGAAGTTATAGATCCATCTACCAACTTTTCCTGTTTTTCTTTTATCTCGCATTTTGTGCGCTATAACGCCATGGTCTGTGTATACTACATCTATATTTTATTTATCCTATTTAGCATCCAGGACCTTGTCGTAGTGGTCCAGTAACTGAGACAGACAGGAGCGAACTGATCTAAAGCCGTGATCCCCGGGTTGTGTAACTGATAGATATCTAGGTGGTTTGCGATCTTGCTTCTTAGAACCCTTTCAAAGATATTTATGATATGGGATGTTAGTGCTATCGGTCTGTAGTTCTTTGCAATTGCTTTACTGCCACCTTTGTAGAGTGGGACTTTGTCTTGTTTTTAATGAGTGTGGAATGACTCCTGCTGTGTTAATGCTCTCTCTCCATAGACTGCTGAAGGCACGTGACAGGGGCTTCTTGCAGTTCTTGATAAACACGGAGTTCCATGAGTCTGGGTCTGGGGCAGAGTGCATAATCATGTCATTTATTGCCTTTTCAAAAGTCTTGCGGTGTTAGGATAATATCAGAGATTTTTGAGATAACCAAATTTTGAGTCTCGTTCATAAAGAATTAATTTGGATTTTCAACCCTTAGTCTGGGTAACGGCTCGCTGAACACTGAGTCGTAGTCTGGGTAACGGCTCGCTGAACACTGAGTCGTAGTCTGGGTAACGGCTCGCTGAACACTGAGTCGTAGTCTGGGTAACGGCTCGCTGAACACTGAGTCGTAGTCTGGGTAACGGCTCGCTGAACACTGAGTCGTAGTCTGGGTAACGGCTCGCTGAACACTGAGTCGTACTGGGACTTCAGTATCTCGTTCATTTCCTTGCTGTCATCTATGTATGAGCCACCTCGCCTAAGCTGGGGTCCAACCCTGGGGGTCCAACCCTGGGGGTCCAACCCTGGGGGTCCAACCCTGGGGGTCCAACCCTGGGGGTCCAACCCTGGGTGTTGTTTTACCTTTAGATTTTGGCATAAGAGAAGAAGTATTTTTCTTTTTAATTTCTTGATGGCTTTTAGCTTTTCCTGAGATTCTTGTCTCCTGACAAGTGTGATGGGACAAGTGTGATGGGACAAGTATGATAGTGTTTATGGACACATGTAACGGGGACATGTGTGATTGGGACAAGTATGATAGAGACAAGTGTGACAGAGGCAAGTGTGATGGGGTCAAGTGTGTGGGGTCAGGTGTCACGGGGACAGGTGTGCAGAGGACAAGTGTGTGCAGAGCAGGTGTGTTGGATCAGGTGTGTAGAGATCGAAGTGTGGAGCAAGTATGATGGGAACAGTGTGTTGAGGCAGGTGTGTGGAGGCAGGTGTGTGGAGGCAGGTGTGTGGAGGCAGGTGTGTGGAGGCAGGTGTGTGGAGGCAGGTGTGTGGAGGCAGGTGTGTGGAGGCAGGTGTGTGGAGGCAGGTGTGTGGAGGCAGGTGTGTGGAGGCAGGTGTGTGGAGGCAGGTGTGTGGAGGCAGGTGTGTGGAGGCAGGTGTGTGGAGGCAGGTGTGTGGAGGCAGGTGTGTGGAGGCAGGTGTGTGGAGGCAGGTGTGTGGAGGCAGGTGTGTGTGGAGGCAGGTGTGTGTGGAGGCAGGTGTGTGTGGAGGCATGTGTGTGGAGGCAGGTGTGTGGAGGCAGGTGTGTGGAGGCAGGTGTGTGGAGGCAGGTGTGTGGAGGCAGGTGTGTGGAGGCAGGTGTGTGGAACAGTGTGGGGACAAGTGTATAGATACGTGTGTAGAGGTAAGTGTGTGTGATCAGTTGTGTGAGGATATGTGTACGAGGAAAGTGTGTTGGACCATATATGTAGTGTAAGGTGTATGGGAGCAGGTATGAAGGGGCAGGCGTGTCGGGACAGGTGTATGGGAGTAAGTGTGTGTTACCAGGAGTGCAGGAGTAGGTGTGTGGGGCAGGTGTGTAGACAGATGTGTGGGGACAGGTGTTCGGGGCAAGTCTGATAGAGCAGGTGTGCAGGAGCAGCTGTGTAGGAGAAAGTGAATGGAGAAGGTGTGTTGGGCACTTGCGTGTAGACAGATGTGTGGGACATGTATCTGGGGCAGTTGTATGAGAACAGGTGTGTTGAGGTTAGTACCTGAGGCAGGCGTGTGTGAGGCAGATATGGGTGAAGTCGTGTGGAGAAGGAAAGGTGTGTTGCGGACAGGTGTCTAGGGGCGAATGTGTGAGGGCAAGTGCGTTTGATCGAGTGTGTGGGGACAGATGCGTGAGGCAGGTATATTAGGAAAAGTGAGTGAAGACAAGTGTATGGAGAAATGTGCGGTGGGACAGGTGTATGAGGATTAGTGTGTGGTAGGTGTGTGGTGACAGGTGTGTGGACATAATTGTGGGACAAGAGTGTGTGGTCATTATTTTCGGGCAGGTACGTAGAGACAGGTGTGTAGGGAAAGAATATATGGGCAGCTACACAGGGGCAAGTGTGTAGCTTCATAGTGTGTGGGCAGGTATGTGGGCGCAAGTATGTGAGCAAGTGTGTGTGGAAACAGATGTTTAGGACAAGAGTGAATATGCAGGTATGTTGGGGCTGGTATGTTGGGGCTGGTATGTTGGAGCAGATGTGTTGGGCAGGTATGTTGGGCAAGTGTGTGGAGACAGATGAATAAGACAAGAGTGTATGGGGAGGTATAATGAAACAGGTGTGTGAGCAGGTGTTCAGTGCCAGTGTGTTTGGGCAGGTATATGGGGACAAGTGTTTGCTGGCAGGTGTGTGGAGACGTATGTGTAGGGCAAAAGAGTATGGGGAGGCGTGTAGGGGCAGGCATGTGGAGACAAGTGTAGGGAGACCATCACTGTGACCGCCATCCTCCAAACTTTAAATACCACCACTACCACCATCATATACATGTGTAAATCTATAACCAATAACAACATTACTCAGTGTGTCGGTGATACCTGCTGAAGTGAAGTTGATGCTCTATACAGAGATCTAGTGGAAATAAATTTGGGAAATGGTCTATATGAAATTGAGTAGAGAGCATCTCCACATGTCAATTACTCTATAAACTATCGCCTAGTAATAGTTGACCAAAATTTAAAATGTGAAGCAGATTGAATAAAACGTTTGGAAGTTACTAATAAAAACCTTAGATGATACAAGAAAACTGTAGCTGATAGATGGACGACTCTGGCATCACTTTCCCCCCATCAAGGGAGGTTCCTTGATTCTAATGAGGGGTTCTTGATCTAGGGAATTGGATGTATGTTCCAGTTCCCTGAATGAAGCCTGAATACCTTCCATCCCCCCTTCCCCCACAGGCGCTGTATCATCTCATGATTATAATAATAAAGGCATCATACCATGTATTATCTGAAGGTTCATTCAAGAAATTTAAAGACTCGATAGAAACGAGTTTTTAATATTGTTCAATTTATATTTTCATTTGAATTAGTTTGAAAATTCTCTACAAGTATGTAAGAATTTCTTTTCATAAAACTGGCAAAAATTGGGCAAATGGGCACACAAGTCAAAATTAATACCAAAATATTTTTCATATTCATATTCATATTCATATAGTTTACTTGGACATAATACATAGTTTTACAAGGAATTGTAGAAGTTGGATGTACATGCTAAAAGCCACTTGTATGTAGAGCATTACGGACAGGCTTAAAATTAACTTAAAATTAACTAAGCAATGAAAGGTTCACTGGTAAAAATTATCGTAAACAGTTTACAATATGAAGTACAATTGAATATTTGAAACAAAGAAATTTGAACATTTTGATTTTGAAGCATTATAGTTGTACAATGAATAACAAACAAGATGATCAATTTACTGTATGTTGTGTTGAAGTTTTAAGATTTAAGGAATTGGGAGAATTATTGGTAATGTTAAATACTTAGTGTTTATTATTTAGTCCTGGGCGAGTAAGTGGCTTTTTAGAAGAGTTTTAAATTGATTTTCAGGTCTGGTTACTTTAGTATGTTCTGGTAATGAATTCCAGATTTTGGGGCCCTTTATGTGCATAGAGGTTTTACACAGTGTGATATGGACACGGGGTACATCAAAAAGAGATCTGAGTCTTGTGTTATGGTAGTGTGTCCTGTTAAGGTTGGTGAGGAGAAGTTTGAGTGAAGGGTTTATGTTTGCGTGTAGTGTTCTATGTATGTAGTAGGCGCATGCATAAGTGTGGATGTTCTTTATGGTGAGCAAATTTAGACTTTTGAACATAGGTGGAGTATGCTGTCGTGAGTGGGAATTTGTTATCATTCTGACTGCAGCCTTTTGCTGGGTTATTAGAAGCCTTAGGTGATTTGATGTTGTTGATCCCCATGCACAAATTCCATATGTGAGATAAGGGTAGATGAGTGAATGATACAGTGAATGATAGTATGCCTACTGTCTTATAGATTTTCTTGGAAATTTGTTGTATATGTGTCTGGAATTTGAGGATACTGTCTAGGTGGATTCATAGGAATTTTTTCTCTGTGAGTCTTGTGATGGGTGATCCATTTAGTATTATGTTAAGTGGAACATTTGCAGCCCTGTTTCCAAAATGAATGAAATAGGTTTTGTCATTATTTAGAGTAGGTTTATTAGTCATCATCCAGGTAGATATTTTCTGCAATTCAGCATTGACTTCTTAAGATAAGAGTTTGAAACTAAGGGTTTGAAAGTGATCAAAAGAGGTATTAATAGGTATTACATGGGAAACAATTTGCTTTATAAAATTGGCAAATTGAAATCTACACATTTGAGAGTAACAAGCTGTGTTTTAATAAAGCCTGGCAATGGTAAAATAATTGAAGCCTATCAGAAAAGGCATTCCTAAGTAATTCATCAGATTTCATCGATTCAAATTTTCTAATTATTTCAATATAATTTCAAATCTGAGTAGATGCAAGCCAATAATAAAAATTTTGCATTCGTTAGTTACTCAATAAAACGTGAATATGACTATATGTATCAATAACAACACTGTTCTAGCCAAGGAGTCGAACCCATGCTGTTTTGGCCTGCCTCATGGTGAGAGAAAACCCATTACTCTTTAGACCAATAGACCACACAGTCCTTAATAATAGTGCATCCAGCCAAGCTAGATGTTGTACCCACCATCGAAGGACATACGGTGGTCTAGTGGTCTAAAGCGTCATGCGTTTTCTCTCACCATAAGGTGGGCCAAAACGGCATGGGTTCGACTCCTTGGCTAGTGCAGTGTTGTTACTGATCAATACCACTTGTTCCGTGGGTCCAATAATTTAATATACTGCTTGTTGAGCTAGTACACAAACAGGGATTAGAATGAAATTAGCTCAGAGGCGTCCACACCACCGTATGTCCTTCCATGGTGGGTACAACATCTAGCTTGGCTGGATGCACCATTGTTAAGGATTGTGTGGGCTAGTGGTCTAAAGCGTCATGCGTTTTCTCTCACCATGAGGCGGGCCAAAACAGCATGGGTTCTACTCCTTGGCTAGTGCAGTGTTGTTATTGATCAATACCACTTGTTTCGTGGGTACAATGATACGATTATATGTATTCAAAAAAATTAGCAAATTGCAACTTATGCTTCCCAGTGGCAGCCTGTGCCTTGTGTTCTGGAAATCATATCAACTGTGAAAATTTGAAACCGAATCAGATGACTTTCTCCAGTTATGTCAAGGATTCTAAGGATTACCTGGAGAGAGTTTACCTGGAGAGAGTTCCGGAGGTCAACGCCCCCGCGGCCCGGTCTGTGACCAGGCCTCCTGGTGGATCAGAGCCTGATCAACCAGGCTGTTGCTGCTGGCTGCACGCAAACCAACGTACGAGCCACAGCCCGGCTGATCAGAATTTTCCTGGATGCAAACAAAATTTAATAAAGCTTATCCCGACCTATTAAATATTCAAGCCGTTGAGAATAGGTAAACTGAAAATTAGTTAACGGAATTGAACTGTTATAAAAATTTCACAGTATTTTACAAATAAAATGTGTGTGAAAATGTGTAGGCGCAGATCTGCACTTACACGTTCAATCTCACACTCTGCCATCGTCAATATTTTTGTCACTATTTTTGTCATTTGAACGTACGTCACTGAGGCGATCTGAAAAGGTGTTCTCGAGTTCTGAACGAAATAAAATCCTTCATAGATTCCCCTTCACAGCTACCAATAACACTGGTCAACAACCAAAATGCTTCCGAGACCAGATTAGCAATTTCCAACTAATTTTAGGTCACTGATAATGAATATCATGGTTAAAATTGTGTCTAAGCTCTACTTTTCACCTACGTGTCACAACAGGTTCCAACAGGCTTGTGGCAGTGTGTTTCTTACCACACTCACAGTCTCACTGACCTTCATTATTGTTCCAGCAGTCATGGAAAGTGGTTGTGCTGTGCAAGTTAGGTTAAGTTAGGTTAATCATTCGTAGACTAAAGCTACAATCTTTTCAGTATAACGTGTTATGTTTAATTTATCTTAGCTATACTATTAGAGTTAAAAAATAATGAAGATAACAACCTAGCATAACTAATCATATAACAGTGATGCCGTCCTTGTAAACACACATTCCTACCAGCAAGAACAGAGTAAATGTGATACTCGTGTGCTTATATGTTTGTCGTGCCGAATAGGTAAAACTGGTCAATTAACAAGAACTCATTTAAAATTAAGTTATTTCTAAAAAATTCTTTTATATATTTAAAGATATATTTTTTACATTTATGTTAATTTATATTAACATTAATGGTTTTGTACCAAAAGAACCTTAGGAAACTTACCTAACCTTGTTATAAAAGAGCAATTTGATTTAGCATATTCCAATTAAATATATTTTATATAAATTTACAAAAATCTAATAATAAACAAACACAATGAAATATATTCTTTTCGTTAGAATCAGAATGAATTTTGCTAAAATACTGCATACACAAATTTTTGTTTGACCTAGTCGGCAAGAAATGCGTTGTTATTTAAGCCAAAATCGCATGTTTTACTTATTTGGCACGACATGATCATGTGCAAGACTGCAGGTGATTCAAGTCATGCACTGTACTCTCCGAGAAAGGCATCCCTGTATCCATGAGCAGTGGACCTTCCGCATCGATGTATGCAATGGCAATAGTAGTTGTGCTTGTGTGCACCTTTATATATATATATATATATATATATATATATATATATATATATATATATATATATATATATATATATATATATATATATATATATATATATATACAAACACTGATGTCTGGCTGCAGGAGACTCGAACCTACGAACCTTGGAACAAATCACACAGTGGTTTACCAATCTACCGACACAGGACCAATACCTTAGAGTCCAGCTTGCGCTAGACTTTGATCCAAGGCAGCCATCTTTCAGGGAGAAGGCTTACAGCTTTTCATCTCATCCCCTGCATACATCAGCCTTACTAGAGAATTTAACAATGCAAGGAATTCGCAAGAGCAGGCGAAATATACACAAACACCTGCTCTTGCGAATTCCTTGCATATATATATATATATATATATATATATATATATATATATATATATATATATATATATATATATATATATATATATATATATATATATATATATATATATATATATATATATGCAATAAGATCACAGTAAACAGTTGATTTCAGAATATGCAAAAAACTACTGTGAAAGAATAGAGAAATTCCAAGCGCTTTCGTGACTACTCACATTATCAAAGGAACAATAAAAGTAATGCATCGAAGGAAGGCATATAAAAGCTCTAGACCACACCTCACTATCACATCCCACAACAAAGCAACACCTGACGCGCGACTCATAAGAAAGAGAACACTGCAGTAGGCCTGCTGGCCCAACTAGACAGGTCCGTCACACAACCCACAAACAAACTATTCTACCCAAGAATTAAGAATATTAAAATTTATTATTTGTCCAATGTATTATTAAAGTCTTCCCAAATTCTGTTAATTATAAATGGATCTAATTTATATAAACCAAAGGAAATATTCATATTATTGTTTAAACTGCTTTTTATGAAACAAGATTCAATTATATTCCTGTCGACCATGGACTTGCTTGATACAAATTTCTCAACTTTTTGAAAATCAATTGGATGGTTAAAATCTCTCACATGAATAAATAGAGCATTGGAATCTTGTCCAGTTCTAATGCTATATTTATGTTGTTTTAATCTTAGTTCGAGATTTTTACCAGTTTGACCGTAATAAACTTTATCGCAAATTTTACAAGGAATCTTATAGACACATCCGTCAGCATTTTGGGAGGAATTCTATATCAAAAGTTTTTTTTAATGTATTAAGATTTTTAGATACACTTTGACATTAAAAGTCTTAAGAAGATAAGGTATATCAACCAAGTTTTCATGGTAAGGGAGAACCAACATATTTTTAATTGAATAAGGTTGGTTGTCCCTCTTTGGATTGTAAAAAGTATTTCTAGCAACTTTAAAATATTTATCAATTACGTTTTTTTGGGTATTTCAAATTATTAGCTATTTCATAAATTTTGGATATTTCCTCATCTATGAACTCTGGACTACAAATACGTAAAACTCTCAAAAACATTGATGAGAAAACAAACGTATTAACTGTATCTTGATGTGAAGATTAAGTGTACATAGGAACAGTTATTTGTGTGTGTGTGTGTGTGTGTGTGTGTGTGTGTGTGTGTGTGTGTGTGTGTGTGTGTGTGTGTGTGTGTGTGTGTGTGTGTGTGTGTGTGTGTGTGTGTGTGTGTGTGTGTGTGTGTGTGTGTGTGTGTGTGTGTGTGTGTGTGTGTGTGTTTGTGTGTGTGTGTGTGCCTGTCAATCCCAAAACTTACCTACTTCCTGAGATGCTCCCCAGCCTTCGGCAGTCCAAAACTCAAAGAATATGACTCTCTCCTCAAGACCATGCTAGAGAGTGTATTGAATCTTCCCTCGAAGACGGACAGTGGTTGCAAGCCTCACTTCCAGTCAGGCTTGGGGGGCTGGGATTACGCAAATCCTATAAGTTTTCGTATCCTTTTCCATGGCATCAATTGAGTTAATAAAACAAATTCTTTTGGACAACCTCAGTAACTCAGAAGGAATACAGGACCCAAGCTACGCCAGTGCCATCATTGATTGGAAGACTCTTGCTGCTCCAGCTCCAAAACCTAGTGCAGCACTGGCCTACAAACAATAAAGTTGGGATGGCCCCATCGCTGAAAAGGTGCTTGCAAACATGCTTAGGGGTGTAACATCAGACAGGGAGACTGCCTGTCTCCAAGCTGTGAGTGCACGTCACTCCGGGGACTTTCTCCAAACAGTCCCCATTTCGGCAATGGGAACACGATTCGTCCCTAAGACCCTCCGTATTGCTGTGGCTCTGCGATTTGCTATCCCCAGTTCACTCGGAATATACGTGTGCTTGTGGAGATGCGCAAGCCGACCAATATGATCTACATGGTCTTAACTGTTCCAAAACCAAAGGCTGGCATGCAACAATGAAGTCAACAACATCATAAAGGAGAACCCTTGCTACAGTTGGATGTCCAGCCGAGAGAGAGCCCCGATCACTAGCACCCACTAATAACTGCAACCCAGCAAACCACCCCGACGAAATTACCATCTATCCTTGGAAAAATGGTAAGCTCTTAGAAAGGACTTAATTTTAAATGAGTTCTTGCTAATTGACCAGTTTTACATATTCGGCACGACATATGTTTATATGTATATATATATATATATATATATATATATATATATATATATATATATATATATATATATATATATATATATATATATATATACATATATATATATATATATATATATATATATATATATATATATATATATATATATATATATATATATATATATATATATATATATATATATATATATGTATATATATATATATATATATATATATATATATATATATATATATATATATATATATATATATATATATATATATATATGTCTCATAAACACGCTAGATAACAGGGGTATCTTGCTACTCCTACTTACACTTTGGTCACACTTGACAGACACGCACATGCATATATATATACATACATCTAGGTTTTTCTCCTTTTTCTAAATAGCTCTTGTTCTTCTGTATTTCTTCTATTGTCCATGGGGAAGTGGAAAAGAATCTTTCCTCCGTAAGCCATGCGTGTCGTATGAGGCGGCTAAAATACCGGGAGCAATGGGCTAGTAACCCCTTCTCCTGTAGACACTTACTAAAAAAGAGAAGAAGAAAAACTTTATAAAACTGGGATGCTTAAATGTGCGTGGATGTAGTGCAGATGACAAGAAACAGATGATTGCTGATGTTATGAATGAAAAGAAGTTGGATGTCCTGGCCCTAAGCGAAACAAAGCTGAAGGGGGTAGGAGAGTTTCAGTGGGGGGAAATAAATGGGATTAAATCTGGAGTATCTGAGAGAGTTAGAGCAAAGGAAGGGGTAGCAGTAATGTTAAATGATCAGTTCTGGAAGAAGAAAAGAGAATATGAATGTGTAAATTCAAGAATTATGTGGATTAAAGTAAAGGTTGGATGCGAGAAGTGGGTCATAATAAGCGTGTATGCACCTGGAGAAGAGAGGAATGCAGAGGAGAGAGAGAGATTTTGGGAGATGTTAAGTGTATGTATAGGAGCCTTTGAACCAAGTGAGAGAGTAATTGTGGTAGGGGACCTGAATGCTAAAGTAGGAGAAACTTTTAGAGAGGGTGTGGTAGGTAAGTTGGGGGTGCCAGGTGTAAATGATAATGGGAGCCCTTTGATTGAACTTTGTATAGAAAGGGGTTTAGTTATAGGTAATACATATTTTAAGAAAAAGAGGATAAATAAGTATACAAGGTATGATGTAGGGCGAAATGACAGTAGTTTGTTGGATTATGTATTAGTAGATAAAAGACTGTTGAGTAGACTTCAGGATGTACATGTTTATAGAGGGGCCACAGATATATCAGATCACTTTCTAGTTGTAGCTACACTGAGAGTAAAAGGTAGATGGGATACAAGGAGAATAGAAGCATCAGGGAAGAGAGAGGTGAAGGTTTATAAACTAAAAGAGGAGGCAGTTAGGGTAAGATATAAACAGCTATTGGAGGATAGATGGGCTAATGAGAGCATAGGCAATGCGGTCGAAGAGGTATGGGGTAGGTTTAAAAATGTAGTGTTAGAGTGTTCAGCAGAAGTTTGTGGTTACAGGAAAGTGGGTGCAGGAGGGAAGAGGAGCGATTGGTGGAATGATGATGTAAAGAGAGTAGTAAGGGAGAAAAAGTTAGCATATCAGAAGTTTTTACAAAGTAGAAGTGATGCAAGGAGGGAAGAGTATATGGAGAAAAAGAGAGGTTAAGAGAGTGGTGAAGCAATATAAAAAGAGAGCAAATGAGAGAGTGGGTGAGATGTTATCAACAAATTTTGTTGAAAATAAGAAAAAGTTTTGGAGTGAGATTAACAAGTTAAGAAAGCCTAGAGAACAAATGGATTTGTCAGTTAAAAATAGGAGAGGAGAGTTATTAAATGGAGAGTTAGAGGTATTGGGAAGATGGAGGGAATATTTTGAGGAATTGTTAAATGTTGATGAAGATAGGGAAGCTGTGATTTCGTGTATAGGGCAAGGAGGAAAAACATCTTGTAGGAGTGAGGAAGAGCCAGTTGTGAGTGTGGGGGAAGTTCGTGAGGCAGTAGGTAAAATGAAAGGGGGTAAGGCAGCCGGGATTGATGGGATAAAGATAGAAATGTTAAAAGCAGGTGGGGATATAGTTTTGGAGTGGTTGGTGCAATTATTTAATAAATGTATGGAAGAGGGTAAGGTACCTAGGGATTGGCAGAGAGCATGCATAGTTCCTTTGTATAAAGGCAAAGGGGATAAAAGAGAGTGCAAAAATTATAGGGGGATAAGTCTGCTGAGTATACCTGGTAAAGTGTATGGTAGAATTATTATTGATAGAATTAAGAGTAAGACGGAGAATAGGATAGCAGATGAACAAGGAGGCTTTAGGAAAGGTAGGGGGTGTGTGGACCAGGTGTTTACAGTGAAACATATTAGTGAACAGTATTTAGATAAGGTTAAAGAGGTCTTTGTGGCATTTATGGATTTGGAAAAGGCGTATGACAGGGTGGATAGGGGGGCAATGTGGCAGATGTTGCAAGTGTATGGTGTAGGAGGTAGGTTACTGAAAGCAGTGAAGAGTTTTTACGAGGATAGTGAGGCTCAAGTTAGAGTATGTAGGAAAGAGGGAAATTATTTCCCAGTAAAAGTAGGCCTTAGACAAGGATGTGTGATGTCACCGTGGTTGTTTAATATATTTATAGATGGGGTTGTAAGAGACGTAAATGCGAGGGTCTTGACAAGAGGCGAAAAAGAAAACTTTCACCATCATTCACTCCATCACTGTCTTGCCAGAAGGGTGCTTTACACTACAGTTTTTAAACTGCAACATTAACACCCCTCCTTTAGAGTGCAGGCACTGTACTTCCCATCTCCAGGACTCAAGTCCGGCCTGCCGGTTTCCCTGAATCCCTTCATAAATGTTACTTTGCTCACACTCCAACAGCACGTCAAGTATTAAAAGCCATTTGTCTCCATTCAATCCTATCAAACACACTCACGCATGCCCGCTGGAAGTCCATGCCCCTCGCACACAAAACCTTCTTTACCCCCTCCCTCCAAGTTTTCCTAGGCCGACCCCTTCCCCGCCTTCCTTCCACTACAGACTGATACACTCTTGAAGTCATTCTGTTTCGCTCCATTCTCTCTACATGTCCGAACCACCTCAACAACCCTTCCTCAGCCCTCTGGACAACAGTTTTGGCAATCCCGCACCTCCTCCTAACTTCCAAACTACGAATTCTCTGCATTATATTCACGCCACACATTGCCCTCAGACATGACATCTCCACTGCCTCCAGCCTTCTCCTCGCTGCAACATTCATCACCCATGCTTCACAACCATATAAGAGCGTTGGTAAAACTATACTCTCATACATTCCCCTCGTTGCCTCCAAGGACAAAGTTCTTTGTCTCCACAGATTCCTAAGTGCACCGCTCACCCTTTTCCCCTCATCAATTCTATAATTCACCTCATCTTTCATAGACCCATCCGCTGACACGTCCACTCCCAAATATCTGAATACATTCACCTCCTCCATACTCTCTCCCTCCAATCTGATATCCAATCTTTCATCACCTAATCTTTTTGTTATCCTCATAACCTTACTCTTTCCTGTATTCACTTTTAATTTTCTTCTTTTACATTCCCTACCAAATTCATCCACCAACCTCTGCAACTTCTCTTCAGAATTACCCAAGAGCACAGTGTCATCAGCAAAGAGCAGCTGTGACAACTCCCACTTTATGTGTGATTCTTTATCTTTCAACTCCACGCCTCTTGCCAAGACCCTCGCATTTACTTCTCTTACAACTCAATCTATAAATATATTAAACAACCACGGTGACATCATACATCCTTGTCTAAGGCCTACTTTTACTGGGAAATAATCTCCCCCTTTCCTACATACTCTAACTTGAGCCTCACTATCCTCGTGAAAACTCTTCACTGCTTTCAGTAACCTACCTCCTATACCATACACCTGCAACATCTGCCACATTTCCCCCCTATCCACCATGTCATACGCCCTTTCCAAATCCATAAATGCCACGAAAATCTTTTTAACCTTATCTAAATACTGTTCACTTATATGTTTCACTGTAAACACCTGGTCCACACACCCCCTACCTTTCCTAAAGCCTCCTTGTTCATCTGCTATCCTATTCTCCGTCTTACTCTTAATTCTTTCAAT
>NW_027195210.1:145000-187500 GCF_038502225.1 Cherax quadricarinatus | reverse complement strand
GACTAGGCGCCGAAGGGTGTTACCCACTGCAATGGGCCTGATTCCGCCATCCTTTCCGGAGGGTACACAATGAGGACATTCCAAAGAAAAAGGGTCTGATGGCCTCTGGGACACCGCCAGCCAGGCACAGGTTGGAAAATTTGGTGAGTTCAGACAGCAGCCTCTCTGAAACCTCACCAAGTGCTGGATTGAGTATTTGTTTTAAGTGTTGGGGCCTTAAACCGGTGAAACCTCCTGCTGAACCCTGTGGAAATGACATGCAGCTTTATACACATCAGCATCTGTAAGGTTAGATGTTCTTCGCCTGCTGCAATGCCTCAGGGAGGTCAACTGTTGGTACTGGGAGCCCTGGGTGGATGTTTGTCCTTCAGAGCTTGCGCCCTGTGCTGACGTCCTTGGGAGCGATGGTATCCTCCACTGGTTATAAGTCTCAAAGCTCCAATAGTATTACCCTCTTCTATTTTTTTGCTAATTTGGGCCTCTGATTTTTGAGGTGTCGGGGTGTCCTGTTGTTGGCATTTGCCCGGTGGGGAGGGTGTTTGTCGCCCTAGGGGGAGGAGACGGACGAGGTTGTCATCCCTTGGGAATGCATTTGTGCCCTAATAACATGTGTTGTTGCTAGTGACTTGTCCCTCCTTGGTGGGACAGCCAAACAAAGGCATTGCCAAAAAGCAGCAAGTTGTGCCTTAGGATCTGTTGTTTGAAGGAGCATCGTTGACTTTCTTCAGAAGGTCAGTGAATTTGCTAGCAGCTTCAGGGCGAGAAGCTGCTTTGGGGATGTGTCAGAGTCCTGGTGGATGTTAATTTGATTGCAGATTTGAGGTCCTCTGTAGAGGTGAAGTCACGGTAGCTGTCAGCCCTGTCTGGCTGGGGGAGGCTGTTGGTTTGTTCTCATTTGGAGCTCCTCCCTGGAGCCTAGGCATTCATTGTGTGCACAGGATGTTGCCAGATGTGGGATTGAGTGCACATTCCTGCTGGTGGCACACCCGGCAAATGCCTCGTGAACGACAGCTTTGGCCCTGTCGTGAAGATTGCTGGGAACCCGCGACTACTTGCGACATTGCTGATATCGTGGGGTGGGAGGCGCCAGCTGTGGGGTGACAGGGTGAAGGGCAGCATGGATGCATGGGGATGAGGTGGGGGAGTGCAGCGGCGGAACTTGTAATTGGTGGGGCACTAAACGGAACAGCACCCTTGGTCAGGAAGTCATTGGGCCTAGGCTGGGATGAGGGAGGGATCTGGGATGGGGGAGGGAGGAGGGGTGGCCCTGTGTGTTCGCTCAAGACGCACACCACTGACTAACTTTTGCTAATTGTTATACACTTATTGTTCCATTTAGAAAAAACCCTCGCCATTTGGCACACTAATCACCATGCTCACACTATTAACCGAGGTGTTCTGTTCACCTATCCAATGACCATGTCGTGGGCGGCCGCCTTACCCCTTCCCCAACCCACGACCCCGGACGATCAGATGTAAACAAAACCTCCTCCACACTCCACTGCCAGGGTCCCCTCACCACCACTACTTCCCAAATCCCAACATGCACACTGCACTTTCACTGATACAGAAGCAATGGTCCGATGTAGAGGTTTGTCACAACTCTGTGATCTCCGGTCGATACTCACGATGATGTCTGCCGAAACTGGCCCGCGTAAACCATGTTGGTTCCTGGTTTACACACAGAATGTATGGAGCACCACACACTGGCTCCCTCCTCCACGCCACGGCATGCGCGTATATATATATATTATATATATATATATATATATATATATATATATATATATATATATATATATATATATATATATATATATATATATATATGTATATATGTATATATATATATATATATATATATATATATATATATATATATATATATATATATATATATATACATATATATATTATATATATATATATATATATATACATATATATATATATATATATATATATATATATATATATATATATATATATACATATACATATATATATATATATATATATATATATATATATATATATATATATATGTATATATATATATATATATATATATATATATATATATATATATATATATATATATATATATATATATATATATATATATATATATATATATACATATATATATATATATATATATATATATATATATATATATATATATATATATATATATATATATATATATATATATATATATATATGTATATATATATATATATATATATATATATATATATATATATATATATATATATATATATATATATATATATATATATATATATATATATATATATATATATATATATATATATATATATATGTATATATATATATATATATATATATATATATATATATATATATATATATATATATATATATGTATATATATATATATATATATATATATATATATATATATATATATATATATATATATATATATATATATATATATATATATATATATATAGGTAAAATAGAATAGGTAAAACGGGTCAATTAGCAAGAACTCTTTTAAAATTAAGTCCTTTCTAAAATTTTCTCTTATACGTTTAAAGATATATTTTTTTCATTAATGCTGATGTAAAAATTTATAATTTTGCACCAAAAGGAACTTAGAAAACTTACCTAACCTTATTAGAACAAGCGCAATTTATTTTAGCCTATCCCAACTAAATAAATTTTATATTTGTTTACAATAATTTAATACTAAACAAACACAGTGAAATATATTCTTTTCGTTAGGTTCAGAATGATTTTGGCGAAATTATTGTATATACAAATTTTCACTTGTCCTATATGGCAAGATGAGCGTTGCTATTTAAGCCAAGATCGCAAGTTCTGCCTATTCGGACATATATATATATATATATATATATATATATATATATATATATATATATATATATATATATATATATATATATATATATATATATATATATATGCTTAACAATTCGCAAACAGGCAAAATTATTTACAAGCATTGTCTCTACGCCCACAGCAGGACTCGAACCTGCTAAGTCTGTATCAGAGTCCACAGTACTTTACCACGAGGCTAGACCTGCGATAAGTAAGTTTGTTAAGCATTTCAAATCTCTTTCGTTGTCCGCTGCATGTGGCAGGATGGCAGGATTCGGTGAAATAACTTTCAAAACGAGCTTGGTGCCCGGGGGTATGGTGCCCGGGGGTATGGTGCCCGGGGGTATGGTGCCCGGGGGTATGGTGCCCGGGGGTATGGTGCCCGGGGGTATGGTGCCCGGAGGTATGGTGCCCGGGGGTATGGTGCCCGGGGTTATGGTGCCCGGGGTTATGGTGCCCGGGTGTATGATGCCCGGGGGTATCTTGCCCGGGGTATGGGGTAACATGGCTTAGCTTCGGCTAAGCGCCCATACTTATCGCAGGTCTAGTCTCGTGGTAAAATACTGTGGACTCTGATGCAGAGTTAGCTGGTTCGAGTCCTGCTGTGGACGTAGAGACAATGTTTATATATATGTATGTATGTGTGTGTGTGTGTGTGTGGTTGTGGGTATGTGTGTGTGTATGTATATATGCAATAATCACGAACAAGTGATACAAGATACATAACCACAGGGGGAATTGAATGTCAGCTCTAAGCTTTTCTTGTTGCAATCAGCTCATCATCAGGAGCCTACATTGTTGCAGAAATAAGTAGGAAGTCCCAGTAAATTAGTTCTAGCTCTAATGAGCTCGAACGTCACCCTAATTATATATGGTTATGCAAGAGATTTGTAAACGAGCGATCAAATAAATACAAAACCAACCACAGGGTAATGAAAATGACTTAGTATTAAAGACTCAGAGAAAGAGAGGCAGTGGGCAGTGGTTTACTCAGGGAGAGAGAGAGAGAGAGAGAGAGAGAGAGAGAGAGAGAGAGAGAGAGAGAGAGAGAGAGAGAGAGAGAGAGAGAGAGAGAGAGAGAGAGAGAGAGAGAGAGAGAGAGAGAGAGAGAGAGAGAGAGAGAGAGAGAGAGAGGTACCAGCCCACAACCCATGTTCACCAACCTCTCAACCCCCGCGCAGGAGTGGGGGGGAGGGGGTTGGTTGAGGCGTAAGATAACAGTAAATATCATATATATGAACAAAGTCCTATAAAACTGGTAAATATTGTATCTCGTACTAAGGATCAATGGAATCATTAGCTAGCAGTCTCGTAAACAGAGTATAGTTCGGGTTGTACTTATTCAGACATCTAAACGCAGGGAACAACACATGTCATCTTACTTCTATGCACAGTTAGGTTCTAGAGAGTTCTAGGAACTGACAACAGTATTAAACTTAACAAAACTGAATTAATCTCTCTATCCAATAAATGTAAAGTAACTCAAAGTTAGTTGCAACTATGGCATTAATTTAAGTATATCCTAATATATTCATGTTTCAACAGGTATCATTATGAAACTTGTATATCCTGCTATGGATATTTTCTAGTAAGATTAGGGCAACAACAACTGGTTATTTGATTACTGGGAATATAATGAGATAAACTCATCCCTAGATTACAGGATCTAGACGTATGTCATAAAAACTGTGTTATGAGTTTTATTTAAAAACAACTTGTCTTGTAATCTCGACTAACGACGTTGCCATCGATTCCTAATGTTAGGCAAAACTTAAGAATAGCCTGAATAAGGTCAATTATTGCCAGAAGTGGATAAGTTCCGAACTGCGGAACGTGCAGAAGAGTCTGCAGGTTCATTGCTCTGGTCTCCAGAATGATCAGGAACCCAGCAAAAGACGATGGCTATATGTCCTGAAGAGGAGACACAGCCAGGGTTGAATGCAATGGACGATGGGATGTGAAGGTTCAAAGCTCTGAATAGGTTGCTTATAATGTACAAACACTAAGGGATGCACTGTAAACAATCACTCAGTACGGAATTAAATTCATTGCACTCCACAAAATATAGCAGTAACACTGCAGCAACCCTGCTTAACCTAAAATAAAGATGTGAGGAACAGCAGTGAAGAAGAGAGAGATCCAGGGTGGCAGAGCTTCACAGCAGAGACGGGAATCAGCTGATGTCTGTTATGGTAAACAGACGAAAATCTTGAAGCAACTTCTGTTGGAGGCAGAGAGAGAGAGTCTCGACGCAGGAGAAGAGATGGGTGGCCTTGAAGTATACTGATGGGAAAACATGACAACACGGGAACCTTGCAGTGACTACACTCTTCTCTCATCAACGTCCCTGTTTCTTTACATGATAAACAAATTTTTTCATACCTCAAATAACGCACATAAATGCACGGTGGAGAAGAGAGGTGGTGTTGAATGATGAGTAGGCAACACTGCAACGCTGTTGACCCTCAGGTGAACAGCGAGGAGTGACTGGCCAGACGTAATGGATGCACCTAGGTTAGCACATGCAGGCTTGGACATGGAGACACGTCAAGCCTTGGAGACTGACTTGCCGATGCATGGGTGGTGAGAGAAACATTGTATGACTCGTAACTAGACCAGGCAGGAATGCAGGCAGCTGCATTAAGTCTTTTCAAATCTGGAGGCTTTCAACTGGGATGAAAAGGCCTACCTGAAGCTGGACACTGGAAGTAAGCCAGGAACGTGTACTGCAGACGTGTTTAGTGTTAAGAATGTTGAATAGAAACCTGGTTTCTGACTAGCAAATTTAACTACAACAGTGAAGGACTGACTGGAACAAAACAAAAGCAGAACAATGAAACATTTCTAAAGAAACATTTCTTAATACCTTAAGCCGGCGGCTCAGTCAGGATGTGGGGAGGAGGAAGACGCTCAAAAATAATTTGATGCTGAAAAATCAAAGAATTCTACCCGCGTCTACAGCTGAGAGGAGAATTAAGTACTACGCAAGGGAGCAAAAGAACTGAACAACAGGTAAAAGCAAAGAGTGGCTTGGGGATGAGTTAATGGCTGACGCCAGGCTTGGCGCCGAAAACACTCGCAGCAGCTGAGTCCACACACCCAAGCATCCACGAACAGCCCTCCAACCACGGCAACATACGTTACCACAGGTGTATGAGAACCAGTGGCGAGATGATTAAACACCTGTGAAACAAGAACCAGCTCATGTAAAGGGACACCTGAACCACCCCACAGCACTGACACGGGATCACCTATCGAATTTCACTCACATAAAAAACGCACTCCCAATACACCACTGTCACAAATTTGTGCTACCGTGAGAACAGACAATAGTAGGTTCTACATGTGGCAAATTATTTAACTGATGCACTGCTTGACTTTGCTCTTTTATTCCGATAATAACACGAGACCCAGCAGCACAGGTCTTGTTGTCTCCAGACTTAAACTGGGTAAGGCTATGCAAGCTTAGGGCTAAGGGAATGTTGTGGGGTTTCCGGCTGAACATAGGAAGACATGCGCATGCGCCATGGACAGGGACCATATTAGCCTTCCCTACTCGAACTGGTAATGATATACTTAATGGTCATCACTTGCCAATTAAGCCATGAGCACTAAGAAGCCATATTAACAGCTATGACAATTACTGATAGGAAAATGAAGGTGGACACTTAGTGTATCCTCAAGCACGCCACAGCACATCAAGTATTTACACAGTTCCATAAAACATATTCTACCAGACTAAAAATTTGCTGAAAAATAAAGTCAGCTATGTTATGGTAAACAAACATTTTCAGCTTAATTAATGAATAGAAATCGGTACGTCACTTTCTTTAACAAAATTAGGAAGTTGAAATATATGTAGTCCGGTAAGAGTGAGCAACTTACGCTCTATACAACACACCACTGATTAAAGTTTGGCTCAGTTTGAACAGCCATTCTCCAGTGATCGCTCGGAATCCAGAGATTCCAAGTTTTTTTCTTTTTTTCTTTTTTTTTTACTATGTTAGTATTTTGGCCAATTTTTCACCTCCACAGCTTAAACTAATATGGTAGCGCATTTTTTGTAAGATGTATAAGATAACGATTGAAGATGTTTAGATTAAGCAAACTCAAGATATCATATGGAAAAACTCAGCAGCCTTTTATAAATAAAACTAACAATTTGTCACATATACACAACCTATAGCAATTTCTAAGAAGAATTTACTAGCGTTGAAAGTTTGAAGCCGATGAAAAAAGAAATTCTCAAGCTATCTATCAGATATCTATCAGAGAGCATGCATAGTTCCTTTGTATAAAGGCAAAGGGGATAAAAGAGAGTGCAAAAATTATAGGGGGATAAGTCTGTTGAGTATACCTGGTAAAGTGTATGGAAGAATTATTATTGAAAGAATTAAGAGTAAGACGGAGAATAGGATAGCAGATGAACAAGGAGGCTTTAGGAAAGGTAGGGGGTGTGTGGACCAGGTGTTTACAGTGAAACATATTAGTGAACAGTATTTAGATAAGGTTAAAGAGGTCTTTGTGGCATTTATGGATTTGGAAAAGGCGTATGACAGGGTGGATAGGGGGGCAATGTGGCAGATGTTGCAAGTGTATGGTGTAGGAGGTAGGTTACTGAAAGCAGTGAAGAGTTTTTACGAGGATAGTGAGGCTCAAGTTAGAGTATGTAGGAAAGAGGGAAATTATTTCCCAGTAAAAGTAGGCCTTAGACAAGGATGTGTGATGTCACCGTGGTTGTTTAATATATTTATAGATGGGGTTGTAAGAGAAGTAAATGCGAGGGTCTTGACAAGAGGCGTGGAGTTAAAAGATAAAGAATCACACACAAAGTGGGAGTTGTCACAGCTGCTCTTTGCTGATGACACTGTGCTCTTGGGAGATTCTGAAGAGAAGTTGCAGAGATTGGTGGATGAATTTGGTAGGGTGTGCAAAAGAAGAAAATTGAAAGTGAATACAGGAAAGAGTAACGTTATGAGGATAACAAAAAGATTAGGTGATGAAAGATTGAATATCAGATTGGAGGGAGAGAGTATGGAGGAGGTGAATGTATTCAGATATTTGGGAGTGGACGTGTCAGCGGATGGGTCTATGAAAGATGAGGTGAATCATAGAATTGATGAGGGAAAAAGAGTGAGTGGTGCACTTAGGAGTCTGTGGAGACAAAGAACTTTGTCCTTGGAGGCAAAGAGGGGAATGTATGAGAGTATAGTTTTACCAACGCTCTTATATGGGTGTGAAGCATGGGTGATGAATGTTGCAGCGAGGAGAAGGCTGAAGGCAGTGGAGATGTCATGTCTGAGGGCAATGTGTGGTGTGAATATAATGCAGAGAATTCGTAGTTTGGAAGTTAGGAGGAGGTGCGGGATTACCAAAACTGTTGTCCAGAGGGCTGAGGAGGGGTTGTTGAGGTGGTTCGGACATGTGGAGAGAATGGAGCGAAACAGAATAACTTCAAGAGTGTATCAGTCTGTAGTGGAAGGAAGGCGGGGTAGGGGTCGGCCTAGGAAAGGTTGGAGGGAGGGGGTAAAGGAGGTTTTGTGTGTGAGGGGCTTGGACTTCCAGCAGGCATGCGTGAGCGTGTTTGATAGGAGTGAATGGAGACAAATGGTTTTTAATACTTGACGTGCTGTTGGAGTGTGAGCAAAGTAATATTTATGAAGGGGTTCAGGGAAACCGGCAGGCCGGACTTGAGTCCTGGAGATGGGAAGTACAGTGCCTGTACTCTGAAGGAGGGGTGTTAATGTTGCAGTTTAAAAACTGTAGTGTAAAGCACCCTTCTGGCAAGACAGTGATGGAGTGAATGATGGTGAAAGTTTTTCTTTTTCTGGCCACCCTGCCTTGGTGGGAATCGGCCAGTGTGATAATAAAATAAAAAAATCTATCAGAAACCATAACTAAGAATGGTCTAATATGTAAATGTAAATTTTTATAAGAACCTTTCCTTAACTGCAATTTACCAACAATGAAATTTTGAGGCGTCACTTGTATGAGGCGTTTTAAGTTATAAATGAAAACCTAGAAGGAAGAAAAAAAATTTAGGCAACCATTAAAAAGTACTCCTTGGGGGATACCTTAAAAATCAAACTTTTGATATTTGTGAGATATCTGAAGAATGTCATTTTGATCTTCAATCTTTCAGCACTTGTGCATTTTGCGCTGTGTGGAGACGGTCACTTGGAAGCCTTGAAAACTCTACACTAAATGCTCGTATTTATTCTCATTGTAGATTTTACTCTTTTAAATATTAAGATTGAAGACGATAGACAACAGCATCGTATCAGATACATTACCTGGCAGCATGATAACCCAGCAGACACATACCACAGAGCTATCCGGGCTCTGTGAAAGATTTTCTTTGAAGCAACACATCACTGAACTTAATAGAAATGAAAATACTCTAGACATGATCACTGTGTCTCTATTCACAGACATAACTTATTGAAACTTTGTCATATTCATTTACATATGCACTTCTAAACGTGCACCAAAAATAATCGGTTGAAAAAAAAAATTGACCGAAAATGCCCACAGTTATCTTAAATAAAATATACTCGGTAACACCTCATAATAATTCCATGCATAGAGAACCTAAGAAATAGACATCGTGAAAAAATGTTCAGTAAATTTAACTACAACAGTCAAGGACTGACTGGAACAAAAGAAAAGCAGAACAATGAAACATTTCTATAGAAACAATTCTTAATACCTTAAGCCGGCGGTTCAGTCAGGATGTGGGGAGGAGGAAGACGCTTAAAAATAATTTGATGCTGAAAAAACAAAAAATTCTATTTTTAAACTACATGGATTCAGTTAATACGTGAAACTTCGTAAGAATTCGTCCTATCGTAGTCGATGGTCAATATAATAACAATTATTTGAGTCTGGGGGTAACTTTAGCACTAGTAGATCCCCCGTAACTGCGTCACTGCTCTAAACCCACACCAGTGTGTGGTAAAGCTCAATACAGAAGTATTTAAGGTCTGAATATAATGTTACACCGAGAAAGCTTGCGAGATCAAATACTGAAAGGGAACGTCGATGAATGTTCAGAACAAGGAAAAGAGTTACTGAATTATTTAAAAACTAAGCATCAGTCGCAACAAAGGAGAGATAATCTTCACCGAGAGATTACTGAGACAGAGCAGAAACGAAAGCCTTCATACCAAACAAATGAACAGAAGAAACAAAAAAAAAAAAAAAAAAAAGGCCAAGAAATTGCAATAAATCCTCTATAATTCTATGCATACACAAAATCAAAGTAAAAAAAAAACTTCTCTAGAATTAGCCACTACTCAAATAAAGTTTATTCACCGATTTCGCAAAAAGAAGCGAAATTTAAACAAATAACATAAATCAAGGTTCAGTAATCCACCAAATGGCAAGATACAGATATTTTTTTCTCACTACGTCTGCCCAAGTTACAAATTTGACAACGGCACAAATTCCCTCGGAATTGGAAATGGTCGCACATGCAGAGCCAGAAAAAAAAAAACATACCACGGGTGGGGTTAGAACCCACGATCAAAGAGTCATAAAACTTTAGACAGACGCGCTAGCCACTGGGGCAGCTGCCTACAATAAGATTCATCCAACTAGGTACATTTATACACGGCCACGCTAGCTGGAGATTCGTCTGTAAAACCTTGCATTTGTGGTCACGGTGGTGCCTATGCTAACCTTCCTATGGTATATAAATATACATATTTGGATGAATCTTATTGCAGCCAGCTGGCCCAGTGGCTAGCGCGTCGGTCTAAAGTTTTATGACTCTCTGATTGCGGGTTCTAACCCCTCCAGTGTTATGGTTTGTTTGCAATCGTGTCATTACGATTTCGTGAGTCATGCAGAGCCAGGACCTGATTCATGGAACTCACTATTTATAACGTGCAAGATACCACTTGCACGAGCACTCAACATTCTTTGAAAAAGAGCCCTTAGATCTAGGTGAGATCCCAATATACCTTAAAATGTGTAGACATTGTTCCTCTGCATAAAGGATGCAGAAAAACTTGGGCAAAAAAAAAAAAATGGACAGACAAGTAGCATTAATATCTCGTATTAAAAATGTGTTTGGAAGTGAGATGAGACTCAAAAATACAATATTTATGGTGAATCACGACCCACACAACCCATCCCCACATTATGAAAACACTATGGAAATTTTGTAAAATAAAAACGTATGTGATATATGTGATCACGGAGTAATAGTTCATAAAATAAGGTCAATAGGTATGAAGACAAACCTTGGAAAATCGGTAATCAATTTTCTAACGAATAGAAGCCAGAGTGTCGTGGTAAACAGAGCAAAATCTAGCCTTACCATAGAAAAAAAAATAAGTTTTCCAAGACACGGTCTTAATGTTTTTACGGTTTCTCATCCTTGTAGGAAACATAGGCAGAAACACACACCACAACCTAATTTCATCTTTTGCAAACGATGAAATAAACATGAAAATAAACATGAAAATTGCCTTGAAAGACGACAGAAAATTGAGTAATAGAAAATAACATGATTTTTAATGGCGTCATTTTCAAACTGCACAAAAAAGATCCTCCCCAAGTGTTCTACACAGAAAAGATCCTCCCCAAGTGTTCTACACAGAAAAGATCCTCCCCAAGTGTTCTACACAGAAAAGATCCTCCCCAAGTGTTCTACACAGAAAAGATCCTCCCCAAGTGTTCTACACAGAAAAGATCCTCCCCAAGTGTTCTACACAGAAAAGATCCTCCCCAAGTGTTTTGGTGATGATAAACTACTGTTACTAGACTTCCTGCAAGTGTTGAGCTACAGCTCCTGAAGCTCTTGAAGGTGTTGATCTCCAGTTTCTGGATCTCGTCGGAGGGTTGAGCTTTACGTCTTAGGTCTCTTTGGAAGCTGAGATGCAGCTTCCCTGCCTTCTGAGGATTTGATAACTCAGCTACAAGACTTACTGCGTCCATAACGGTACTGAGGATAGTGTTCTGTCGTACGGGGAAAATCTTTAGAATCGCGCAACGACTAAAACACAACACTTGTGTCTATGGCTACATCACAGAGAAATGCGTTTGAGCTGACAATGGAAATGCTGTGCATAATTAAAAGCTTTTCTAAAAATATAACAAAATCTTACACAATCTCAGAAGAAATTCGTTCGTTTCAGAAAAAAAAAAATTTTATTATATCATTAAAAAAATAACCCGCACTTATTATATAATTATTAGGAGGTATCCTCGACAGAAAAATGTGCATTCTATTCAGTCTCCTTGGAAAGCCTTTCCCCACTCGTGGTAATTGCTAATGATGATCGCTGGTGAATGTCTGTTTATTAAAAACCTCTCATTAAAGACGACCATCTGAGGGAATACATCTTCAGGTGCGTTCGACTGTGCTTGTCTCTGACGCTGTAATTTTAGAGATTATGATAAATGCCCTTTTATGCAATTTAGTTAAGTATAAAGTTGGGAGTGGTAGATGTGGCAGTTTCTCCCGCAGGTGCGCGGCCGGCGGACGCCAACCTGTAGTTTGTGCACCTGACGTGAGCCGCTGCTGACGCTGTCACATGATGAAGAATCGCTGGAGATTAAAATATAAAATTTCCAGAAGTTTTGGACGAAAGGGAATGACACTAAGGAGTGTCTTATCTAATTTTAATATTTCTTGCTGACAATTCTCAATTTAATGTTTTCAATGTATTTTTCTCTTTTATTGTCCCTTCAATGAGATTTTCTCTCTTACAATGAGTCAGAATAAATTCTTTTACATTCCACGGAGCCATCGTGTATTGACTAATACAAGTTACCACAGAGTCACCAAGGAGTCACCAAGGAGTCACCAAGGAATCACCAAGGTGTCACCAAGGTGTCACCAAGGTGTCACCAAGGAGTCACCAAGGAGTCACCAAGGTGTCACCAAGGAGTCACCAAGGAGTCACCAAGGAGTCACCAAGGAGTCACCAAGGAGTCACCAAGGTGTCACCAAGGAGTCACCAAGGAGTCACCAAGGAGTCACCAAGGTGTCACCAAGGAGTCACCAAGGAGTCACCAAGGTGTCACCAAGGAGTCACCAAGGAGTCACCAAGGAGTCACCAAGGAGTCACCAAGGAGTCACCAAGGTGTCACCAAGGAGTCACCAAGGAGTCACCAAGGAGTCACCAAGGAGTCACCAAGGTGTCACCAAGGAGTCACCAAGGAGTCACCAAGGTGTCACCAAGGAGTCACCAAGGAGTCACCAAGGAGTCACCAAGGAGTCACCAAGGAGTCACCAAGGTGTCACCAAGGAGTCACCAAGGAGTCACCAAGGTGTCACCAAGGAGTCACCAAGGAGTCACCAAGGAGTCACCAAGGAGTCACCAAGGAGTCACCAAGGTGTCACCAAGGAGTCACCAAGGAGTCACCAAGGAGTCACCAAGGTGTCACCAAGGAGTCACCAAGGAGTCACCAAGGTGTCACCAAGGAGTCACCAAGGAGTCACCAAGGAGTCACCAAGGTGTCACCAAGGTGTCACCAAGGAGTCACCAAGGTGTCACCAAGGTGTCACCAAGGTGTCACCAAGGAGTCACCAAGGAGTCACCAAGGTGTCACCAAGGAGTCACCAAGGTGTCACCAAGGAGTCACCAAGGAGTCACCAAGGTGTCACCAAGGTGTCACCAAGGAGTCACCAAGGAGTCACCAAGGTGTCACCAAGGAGTCACCAAGGTGTCACCAAGGTGTCACCAAGCAGTCGCCAAGAAGTCACCAAGGTGTCACTAAGGAGATACCAAGGAGCCAACAAGGAGTCACCAAGTAGCCACCAAGGAATCTCCATGGAACCACCAACGAGCCACCGAGGAGTCACTAAGAAGCCACCAAGCAGTCGCCAAGAAGTCACCAAGGTGTCACTAAGGAGTCACCAAAGAGCCACCAAGGAGTCACCAAGTAGCCACCAAGGAATCTCCATGGAACCACTAACGAGCCACCGAGGAGTCACCAAGAAGCCACCAAGGAGTCACCAAGAAGTCACCAAGGAGTCAGCAAGGAGTCACCAAGGCGTCACCAAGGAGCCACAAAGGAGTCACCAATGAGTCACCAAGAAATCACCAAGGAGTCACCAACTAACTACAAAGGAGTCACCAATGAGCTACCAAGATGTCACCCAGAAGCCACCAAGGAGTCATCAAGGAACCACCAAAAAGTCACCAAGAAACCACCAAGGAGCCACCAAGGAGTCACCAAGAAACCACCAAGGAGCCACCAAGGAGTCACCAAGAAACTACAAAGGAGTCACCAAGAAGCCACCATGGAATCGCCAAGAAGCCACCAAGAAGTCACCAAGTAGTCACAAAGGAGTCACCAAGGAGTCACGAAGGAGTCACCAAGGAGTCACCAAGTAGTCACAAAGGAGTCACCAAGGAGTCACAAAGGAGTCACCAAAGAGTTACTAAGGGGTCACCGAAGAGTCACAGGAAAGACCACGGAACTACTAATACAATCCAGCACTAATAGCTTGGTTGATCGAGGTTAAATATCTCACAGGCAAGCCTTAATTCTGCCAGTAATGAAAAAGTTACCAAAAATCATTTACTATCAATTAGTTAATAGTATAGATTAATTAATGTTTATTTACGTGCTTATAACACGTGTTTACCCTCAAGATCAATGTTAAAAATTTATGCAATATCACAATAATTATTATGATTTTCTATCTCAAACACCTAACCGTAAAAAAGTTAGTAGATTCATAAGGCATGAATGCCCATTTATAAAACCGTGCTAAGATTCATTGAACAAATTATGTATCTCGATGTGACTTCGAATTGCCTTTGCAATTACTGATTCCATTAAAATTTCCACAATTAAGACTACGATGATGTCTTTAACTTGAAACTAACGATCTAGGTTCACTCTGTAAATGGGTATGACAATCGCCATTTTCCACTTATCTGGTACGATATTTGTTTGAAGTGATTTATTGAGTGGACTGGCTAATGGTTTGTTTAGCTCCAATTTACATTCCTCTAAAAATCTTTGAAAACAGTTCGGCAAAGGTCGATGACTTGTTTGGTTTTCATCTACTTGTTTGAGAATCATGTCACTAGTGACGTCAACTCTGCTCAATTTATTTTTGTCCTAATCTATATAATTTATGATCGGTGTAATTTCGTGTGTATCCTTTTATGAAAACAAGGGTGACGAAATAAGTCTTAAAAATTTGTAAAAAAAAAAAAAAATCACTGAATGCAATCTGAGCAGCGTTACATTGATGTTGGTCTCCTTTTCCATTACCTACTTCCTATATATCTGAAAAAAATCCCTTTGGATTAGTCTTTGATTCCCTCGCAACTTTAATCTCTCTCTCTCTCTCTCTCTCTCTCACATAAACACACACACACACACACACACACACACACACACACACACACACACACACACACACACACACACACACACACACACACACACACACACACACACACACACACACACACAAACACACACACACACACACACACGCACGCACACATATATATACACACACACACACATACACACACACACACACACACACACACACACACACACACACACACACACACACACACACACACACACACACACACACACACACACACCGTGTACATTAGGCCCATATTGGAGTATGCGGCGCCAGTTTGGAACCCACACCTAGCCAAGCACGTAAAGAAACTAGAGAAAGTGCAAAGGTTTGCAACAAGACTAGTCCCAGAGCTAAGAGGTATGTCCTACGAGGAGAGGTTAAGGGAAATCAACCTGACGACACTGGAGGACAGGAGAGATAGGGGGGACATGATAACGACATACAAAATACTGAGAGGAATTGACAAGGTGGAAAAGACAGGATGTTCCAGAGATTGGACACAGTAACAAGGGGACACAGTTGGAAGCTGAAGACACAGATGAATCACAGGGATGTTAGGAAGTATTTCTTCAGCCACAGAGTAGTCAGTAAGTGGAATAGTTTGGGAAGCGATGTAGTGGAGGCAGGATCCATACATAGCTTTAAGCAGAGGTATGATAAAGCTCACGGCTCAGGGAGAGTGACCTAGTAGCGATCAGTGAAGAGGCGGGGGCCAGGAGCTCGGACTCGACCCCCGCAACCTCAACTAGGTGAGTACAACTAGGTGAGTACACACGGGGCCAGGAGCTCGGACTCGACCCCCGCAACCTCAACTAGGCGAGTACACACACACACACACACACACACACACACACACACACACACACACACACACACACACACACACACGCACACACACACGCCAGGATTAGCCCGTGGTTCCCTCAAAGGTGCAGGGAGGCCAAAACCAAGTGTGTAGGGAATGGAAGAAGTATAAAAGGCAAAGGACCCAGGAGAATAAGGAGAGCAGTCGTAGAGCCAGAAATGAATATGTACAGGATGTGGCTGTTGTACAGCCACATCATGAGGAAAACAACAATCAAGGACCAGGTAATGATGCTGAGGAAGGAAGGAGAAGAGGTCACTAAAAATGACCGCGAAGTATGTGAGGAGCTCAACGTGAGATTCAAAGAGGTGTTCACAGAGGAGACAGAAGGGCCTCCAGAAAGGTGGAGAGGTGGGGTACACCATCAAGAAGTGAAGAGGTTGCTAAGCGAGCTAGATGCCTCATAGGCGATGGGGCCGGATAACATCTCTCCATGGGTCCTGAGAGAGGGAGAAGAGGCGCTTTGTGTAGCACTAACAACTATTTTCAACATATCTATCGAAACAGGGCGACTACCGTAAATATGAAAGACAGCAAATGTAGTCCCAATTTTTACAAAACGAGAGAGTCACGAAGCATTAAACCACAGACCTGTGTCACTGCCTTGTATAGTATGCAAGGTCATGGAGAAAATTATCAGGAAAAGAATGGTGGAGCACCTAGAAAGGGAAATCATGCAACACAAACCTACTGGAGTTCTATGCCAGGGTGACGGAAGTAAGACAAGAGAGAGGGGTGGGTAGACTGCATTTTCTTAGACTGTAAGAAGGCGTTTGACACAGTTCCACACAAGAGATTAGTGCAAAAACTGAAGTATCAAGCAGGGATAACAGGGAAGGCACTGCAATGGATCAGGGATACCTGTCAGAATGACAACAGCGAGTTATGGTACGTGGCGAGGTGTCAGAGTGGGCGCCTGTAACGAGCGGGGTGCCACAGGGATCAATCCTAGGACCGGTGCTGTTTCTGGTATATGTAAACGACATGACGGAAGGAACACACTTTGTAGTGTCCTTGTTTGCGGATGATGTGAAGCTGATGAAAAGAATTCAATCGGACGAGGACCAGGCAGAACTGCAGAGGGATCTGGACAGGCTGCAGGCCTGGTCCAGCAAATGGAGTTCAACCCCACCAAGTGCAAAGTCATGAAAATTGGGGAAGGGCAAAGAAGACAACAGAGTACAATTGAGACACTTATGCAACACATGGGAATCTTTATTGAAGAAACGTTTCGCCACACAGTGGCTTCATCAGTCCAATACAAAGTAGAAATGGGTAAGGAGAGGAGAAGTTTGAGGTAATCAGTCCCTCAACCTGGAATCGATGTGTTCAGTCCATCACTCTTGTAGGAAATGCAGCATAGGAACGAACGAATGAACGACAGTACAGGTAAGATCCCAAATGGGATGAGCGGGGAAGACGGGACAGACGAAGAATAGTGCTGAAGAGGAGTGTTCTTAGTCTTAGAAATAGAGCCAGGGCTTAACCCAGCAGCGAAGGCGATCGTGGGACAGATATTGAGAAGAGAAATTCAGGCTCTTCTGTTGGGACTCCGGTGGGGTGAGCGGGGAGGACGGGACAGGCAAAGATTAGCGCTAGAGAGGAGTGTAGAATTGAGCCATGTCTTAACCCTAAAGCTAAGGCGAAAGTGGGTCAGAGAATGGTACCTGTCAGAGAATCCAAAGGTTATTTGTAAATAGGGTTAGGAGCAGGATCATGCAAGGAGTAGAAAAGGTTGTGTTGGTTTGTGGGTCTGCGAATGTCTTCGTCAAGGAGAGAGGTCCAGTAGTCGTGTCGTGTCTCAAGTTTGTCTATCTGTCTGTCACTGAGCGTCTTCCAGTACAGATTCAGCGCAGGGATGTCTAATTGGACATGGAGTGACTCGCTTGTGGCGAAGTTTTCCCATCTGACATCAAGCACCCAGCGCAGCGTCTTGTTCTGGACACGCTGCAGTTTAAGTAAGTTCGTTTTAGCTGCAAGAGAGAGGGCTAGAGGAGAGTAAGTTATCAGAGGACGTATTAGGGATTTGTAGAGGTGTAGTTTGGTGCGTTGGGAGGCATGTTTCAGCTTGTAGAGGCCCGCAAGGGCCTTACTAGCTATTGCATGTCTTGAGTGAATGTGTCCGTGTAAGCGAAGAAGGTAGTCAAGATAAACGCCAAGGACAGTGACAGATTGTGTGATGGGGATGTAAGTGCGGGTGTCAGCTGTTCTGAGCTCGACAGGTAATGGAGGATCACGTTTCCTGTAGTTAAAATATGTAATGCTGGATTTAGCTGCATTGGTTTTGATCCTCCATTTTTGTTCCCAGATGGCTATCCTGTCGACCTCATTTTGTGTTTTCTGTGTGGGTGTATCTATATTGGCATGAGTGATAAGTTGTGTAATGTCGTCTGCATAGGCTAGTGTGATGGAGTTGTGGTATACAGGTGTTGGAATGTCGTTAGTGTATAAAATGTAGAGGGTAGGGGAGAGGACAGATCCCTGGGGTACTCCAGCATTTAGTGTGAAGTAGTCAGAGTAACAGCCTTGGAATTTGATTCTCATGGTACGGCCGTCTAGGAAGTTGCAGAGGAGTTTACGAGTAGTGAGAGGCAGGTTAAAGTTAGTGCAGAGTTTGTACTTGAGCCCTTCGTGCCAGACAGTGTCAAAAGCTTTTCAACATCTTTTGCAACCAGAGCTGTCCTGTTTCTTTGTTTTGTGTTTATGTGGATGTAGTTGAGAATGATGTTAATGGCATCCTGTGTGGATCTGTGTGTTCTGAAGCCAAACTGGCCATCAGAAAGTAGAGAGTTGTGTTCCAGGTATCTGCGAAGGCGATGGTTGATGAGTTTTTCAAAGAGTTTTCCTAAAGTTTCGAGGAGGCTGATAGGGCGATAGTTTCTAGGATTAGAGTGGTCTTTTTTGGGTTTAGGAAGGAGGATAGCATTAGCAGCTTTGAAGAGGGAAGGGAAGTATCCAGAGGCAAGGGAGGTATTGAGGAGGTTTGTGTAGGCAGTAATGCTAGAGTCAGGAAGGTGTTTTAGGATAATATGGTTTAGGCCAGAGGCACCAGGAGCCTTGGGAGGAAGGTGTCTTAGGAGAGTTTTAATGTCTGTGTTGGTGAAAGGAGTGTCGCGTTCTTGGGAGGAGGTAAGAGAGTCTAGATGTATGTGGCTATCTGGTGTTGTTTCTTGTGTGTGTGCAGTGTTCCAGTGTTCTATGTTTGAATTTGTTGAATAACGTTAGGGTGAGGTGGGTGAGGGTGGAAGATGTTCTCCCAGATGTGTTTGAAGATGCTGGTAGCAGCCTGTGGGTCTGAGATGTGTGTGTTGTTGTGGGTGATGTGTTTGAATTTGTTGGTGGGAGTTGTGCCTCTGATTTTTGTGATAAAGTTCCAGAAGGCTTTAGTGTTTTTAATATGCTGTTTGTCTGCTTGTTGTATGAGTTGTGTCCAGTGATTGTTGTGGTCTTGGTCTAGGCTGTGTAAAATGTTGTTTCTAAGGCAAGTGAGATCTAATCAGACTTGATTAAATCTATGTGTGTTGTAGAGGAAGCAGTTGTGGTAACAGATAATTAGTCTTCTTGTTCTGAGTGACAGTTTGAAGGAATAACGAGTGGTGTGAGTTTTCTTTGGTATTGCAGTGTTTGCAGCTTGTGTAATGGTGTCCTGGATGAGATCAAGTTGAGTATCGATGTCAGAGATAGGTTTGTTGTTGTAGTCATAGGTGAGGTTAATATTGTCTTTGTGTTGTTTGAAAGCATCCCAGTCAGCGTTCTTGTAGGAGAAGGAAGGTGTGGTTGGAATGAGGATAGGGTTGGAGGAGATGTGTAAGATGACTGGGATGTGATCAGAGCCTGTAATAGGGCCAGGTAAGATGTAGTGTTGAAATAGAGAGCTGGCTCGGTTTGCCAGAATGATGTCTGGTTTGCCTTGGCCCGTGTGGTTGTAGAAGGTGTTGAAGTCTGGGCCGAGATGAATTAGGTGTTTATGGTTTGTGAAGTTGAGTAATTGGTGACCAAGTTGGTTGTTACTGGTGTGATGAAAGACTAAGGAGAGGTCGTGTATGTTGAGAATAGTGTTTGGGCGAGCATAGGTGGTGAAAAAGATAAAGTGCTCAAGGTGGGTGTGTATTCTGACTGCAAGACAGTGTTGGTGAATAAAAGGGATTGGGAGAAATTCGTGTTTTATGTTGGATTTGACAAGGATGGCAACCCCATCGTGGGGATCATAGGGGGACTGTAGTGCAGTATAACCATAATGGCAGATACGTTGAGGGGCTTTGAGGCAGGTACTGTTTAGCAAAACAATATCTGGTCTCTCTGCTTCAAGGAGCTCGGCCAGTAGGTATCTAACAGTAAAGTAAGAACGTACGTTGAACTGAATCACTTTAAATATGATTTAATGGTTTCGTCATAGCAAAGTTAATGTTGGGGGAGGAGTTTGGATTAAAACCCGTGATAGTGGTGCCATCAGTGGATGTGTGTTTGTAGGTGTTACGGACCCGTTTCCTGGAGGAGGAGGAAGAGATGGATCTGTTTTTATGTTCTTTGGTCTGTCTGTCAGAAGTTGGGGCAGGTTTAGGTTTGAGTGGATTTTGTCTGGAGGAGGTGGAGTTGGACCTGGATGAAGTTTTGGTTGTGGTGGAGGAGTAGGCGAAGGTAGATGCAGAGGAAGTGGAAGCTTTGGTATGGGATGAAGAAGTGGAAGCTATGGTAAGGGATGAGGAAGTGGAAGCTTTGGTTGGGGATGAGGAAGTGGGTAAGGAGGTAGGAGGAGGGGTGGTTGTAGCAGCAGCAGTAGGGGTGTTGGTGGGAGGGGTAGAAGTAGTGAAGAGGGGTAGGGGAGGAAGAGAGCTGTTGGGTGTAGAAAGTGGGGGGTGTGAGAGAGGGAGGAGATAGAGGTTGTAGGGGGCTTAGAAGAGAAGCAGGAAGGAGGGATAATTAAAGAGGGAAGATTGTTAGCAGACAAGATTAGGTTAAGGACATGTGAGTAGTCTGATTGGTAAGCTTGAGAGATTACCATCGCAGAGTGGGCAGCAGTGGCGCGTTCTCAGTTAGTTTTGTAGTCTAGTGTGGGTGTAGGTGTAGAAGAAGTGCTTGTAGTCTGTGTGTTGGTGTTTGAAGTGTGTAGAGTAGGAGAGGTAGACCAAGTGCGTGGGGTAGCCCAGGCATTGGGGGTTGGAGAGGAAGGTATGGTAGGGGAAGGAGGTGCAGGGAAGGGGTTGGGGAGGGAGGGAGGTTGGCTAGCTCTGAGGGTGGAGAGAATGTCTTTTCTAGAAGGGCAGGAATTTGCAACTGCAGTGTGTGACCCGCTGCAGTTAGAACATTTAAGGGAGATGTTGGAAGTGTGCCAGAAGTGGTCAGTTGCTGAACATTTGGAGCAGATTTGCGTGGAAGTGCATGAGATTTTATCGTGGCCGAATTTGTAACATTTCAGACATTGTGTGATGGTGTGAAAGTTTGGAGTGAAGAGAGTGTTTGGAGGAATGCGGATGGTCTTGGCAAGGATTCCTTGATTAAAGAGTGTAGAGGCGTCAGAAGGATTTGAACAGCGGATTTTGAGGATGGTAGAGTTTTCAGGTCTGTAAATATCGTCAACAGAGACTTTGTTCTTCGTACTACTGTCTTTGATTAAGTCTTCTTTGTCTGTGTCATAGGCTGTCAGGAGAGAAGAGTCTACGTGTTTTGCGATCACTGTGCATTTGGTGCGGTGCTCAGGAGTCCAAATAATAGTGAAGCCTGCGTTGAGAAGTTTTTGTCTGGTCTCGGTTGAGGTGTACGTTTCGTAAGAATGTCTGTCAAGAAGGAGTTTGAAGCCTGAGTTGGTTTTAAAGACTTTCAGCTGAGGTGCGCCAGTGATCTGGTACAACAAATTTCCAGGACAGATAGTGGCATGATCAGATTTAGAGCATTTGAGGTTAAGCGAGAGAGAATTGGGTTTGGAAGAGGTAGAGGCAGGGTAGGCCTTAGAGGCAGGGGTAGACAGAGTAGAGGTAGGTGTTGGCGGTAGAGGAGGAATGGTAAGGGGAAAGGAAGTGGAAGGCATTGAAGGCATCGTAAATTAGATGTGGCGGCCAAATCTGTGAGAATAATTAGCTAGGCAAGTACGTGTGAAGTAGACACACGTACGTGCCTGGCTATAACTTTAAAGTTTTCTTGTGGAGTCCGTCGCTGGAGGCGCAGGACACTGAGGAGGTGAGCCGTAGCTTGATGGAGCACTGTATGCTCTGAACGGCGAGGAGAGGCAACACTGGTTGCATGGCGTGCAGACCACACGTACAGGCTGAGGCGTGGAGATTTCAGACAGCAACAGGAGTGCAGAGGGAGGCTTCCTGCCCTTGGGTAGGCAGCCACCGACCCACCAATCCTGCTGGTCTAGACGAAGGTCCAGTAACCACCACTGGACGAAGAGAGGCAACACTGGCTGTGAGCGGTGAGGTGAGCCAACACTAGCTGTATGGTGTGCAGTTTTCACATACGGGCTGAGGCGTGGAGACTTCAGACAGCGGCGAGGAGAGGCAACACTGGCTGTATATCACTGCAGCATAGGGCCAGAGAGGTGGCTTATATACTGCAGTCAGATGAGGTGAAGCAGGAGGAGGCGGGATCACAGTGGGATCTGCCACTAGTGTAAGTAGGTCATCGTCCAAAGGTTGGGCAAGCGTTGAAACGTTTCTTCAATAAAGCAAAATACAGTATTGGAAAGGAAGCTAAAGGTATGGTACACCAATGCAGATGGAATAACAAATAAGAGTGAAGAGTGGCAAGACGCATCACTGATGCATCACCTGACATCATAACACTAACAGAGACAAAACTTACAGGGATGATAACAGATGCAATTTTTCCACCTGGATATCAGATTATGAGGAAAGACAGAGAGAACAGAGGAGGGGGAGGAGTAGCATTGCTCATAAAAAAAAAACAGTGGAGTTCTGAGGAGATGGGAGGAATGGAAAGAAGGGAAACAGACGACTTCATTGTAGGAACACTTCAGACTGGTAGTCCAAAGGTGATGATAGCAGTGATGTATAACCCACCAATTAATAGCAGGAGAACAAGAGAAGAGTATGATGTGCGCAATAGGGCAATGGTGGATACACTAGCTGAAGTGGCCAGGAGGGCTCATATGGGTAGGACAAAATTACTTACAATGGGGGATTTCAATCATAAAGAGATTGACTGGGAAAACCTAGAGCTACATGGGGGACCAGAAACATGGAGGGCTAAGATGTTGGAGACTTTAATGGAGAACTTCATGCATCAACATGTTAGGGATACAACCAGAGAGAGAGGAGAGGATGTTGCAGCAAGGCTGGATCTCATATTCACCTTGAATAGTTCAGACATAAGGGATATCACCCACGAAAGACCCCTTGGCGCTAGTGATCATGATGTCTTCAGTTTTGAATATCTTGTCGAGTTAAAAGTGGAGAATGCAGCAACACGAGAACAAAGAGAGAAACCAAACTTCAAAATAGAGGACTACATAGGAATGAGAAGTTTCATGCATGAAGTGCAGTGGGAAAGAGAACTAGATGGAAAGACAGTAAATGAAATGATGGAAATAGTAACCACTAAGTGCAGGGAGGCAGAGGAAAGGTTCATACCAAAGGGCAACAGAAAAAATGGTAAGACCAGAGTGAGCCCATGGTTTAATTGGAGGTGTAAAGAGGCCAAAGCCAAGTGTGCTAGAGCATGAAAAAGGTATAGAAGGCAAAGGACTCAAGAAAACAAGGAGCTGAGCAGAAGAACCAGAAACGAATATGCAAGGATAAGGAGAGAGGCCCAAAGGCAATACGAGAACGACATAGCATCAAAAGCCAAATCTGAACCAAAGTTGTTATACAGTCACATTAGAAGAAAAACAACAGCCAAGGACCAGGTAATCAGGCTGAGGAAGGAAGGAGGGGAGCTGACGAAGAGTGACCAAGAAGTATGTGATGAATTAAACAAAAGATTTAGAGAAGTATTCACAATAGAGTCAGGAATGCTTCGAGCAAACTGTGGAGGTAGGGTGCACCAGCAGGCGCTGGACACAATACACATAACCAAGGTAGAGGTGAAGAAACTGCTAGACGAGCTCGATACCTCAAAGGCGGTGGGCCCAGATAACATATCTCCATGGATACTGAGAGAGGGAACAGAGGAACTGTGTGTGCCGTTAGCAGCAGTCTTCAGTAAATCTATTGAAACAGGGCAGTTGCCTGAGGCGTGGAAGACAGCACATGTAGTTCCAATTTTTAAGAAAGGGGACAGACAGGCAGCATTAAACTACAGACCAGTGTCACTGACTTGTATAGTATGTAAAGTCATGGAAAAGATTATCAGGAGAAAAGTAGTGGAACACATTGAAAAGATTGGGCTCATACATGACAGTCAGCATCTCAGTAGTACCAGTTATCAGTAGATGACTCACTACCAACCGTCTGTGTGAATCACTGACTGTTATTCACGTTGCTGCTGACCATAGCATGTTTTTGAACACCGCTCACCCCTAGGCACTGGTGGGTCAGTCTGAGATAGAGAGCAGAGAGAGGCAGGGCGGCTGATGGTGCTTCCCATACTTTCCGTTATAATTATACGTACTAACCAGCCTATGTGAGTGTTTTTACCCCATCCACGTTATCGAATCCACATGACAAACATGGCTTCAGAGATGGGAAATCCTGTGTCTCAAATTTACTTGAGTTTTACGATAAGGTAACAGAAGTAAGACAGGAGAGAGAGAGAGAGGGATGGGTAGATTGCATATTTTTAGATTGCAAGAAGGCTTTTAAGACACAGTACCACACAAGAGACTGGTGCAAAAATTAGAGGAGCAGGCAGGAATAACGGGGAAAGTACTGCAATGGATCAGGGAATACCTGACAGGAAGTAAACAACGTGTGTTGGTACGTGCTGAAGTGTCGTAGTGGGCGAATGTGTCGAGTGGCGTTCCACAAGGTTCAGTCCTAGGCCTGGTGCTGTTTCTTGTATACGTGAATGACATGGTGGAAGGAATAGATTCAGAAGTGTCACTGTTCGCTGATGATGCGAAACTGATGAGAATACAAGTGGGCGAGGATCAGTTAAGATTACAAGGGGATCTGGACAAACTACAAGTATGGTCCGACAAATGGCTCCTGGAGTTTAACCCCAGTAAGTGAAAGGTCATGAAGATTGGGAAAGGATACAGAAGACCGCAGACGGAGTACAGGTAAGGAAACCAACAGCTGCAAACGTCAGTTAAAGAAAAGGATCTTGGGGTAAGCATTATAACGAACATGTCCCCTGAGGCACACATCAATCAAATAACCGCTGCAGCATATGGGGGATTGTCAAACCTGAGATTGGCGTTTAGACATCTGAGTAAGGAGTCATTCACGACATTGTACACAGTGTACGTAAAGCCTATACTGGAATATGCAGCGCCAGTACAGAACCCTCACTTAGTCAAACGCGTCACGAAACTGGAGAAAGTGCAAAAATTTGCAACACGATTAGTCCCGGAACTGAGGGGTATGTCTTATGAGGAGAGGTTAAGGAAACTCAACCTGATGACACTAGAGGATAGGAGGGATAGAGGGGACATGATAACAACGTATAAAATACTAAGAGGCATTGACAAGGTGGACAAGGATCGAATGTTTCAGAGATGGGATACAGAAACACGGGGACACAATTGGAAACTGAAAACCCAGATGAGTCATAGGGATGTTAGGAAGTATTTCTTTAGTCTTAGAGTTGTCAGGAACTGGAATAATCTGGAGAGTGAAGTAGTGGAAGCAAGTTCTATAAATAGCTTTAAGAAGAGGTATGACAAATATCATGGAGCAGGGAGAGAGTGAATTAGTATCGACCAGTGAAGAGGCGGGGCCAAGAGCTATGACTCGACCCCTGCAACCACATATAGGTGAGTACACACACACACACACACACACACACACACAGTGAAGCTAGTAGCGACCAGTGACGATGCGGGGCCAGGAGCTAGGACTCGACCCATGCAACCTCAACTAGGTGAGTACAACACACACACACACACACACACACACACACACACACACAAACATACACACATTTCTTCTTTCCTCTTGAATTTGATGGACTTGTGTATTGTTATTTGTATCGTATTTATTACGTTACGTAAAAATAAATGCTGGCGCCTAGGGGTTAAAAGATTGTCTCGAGGCATGTAAAATATTAAACAAAATAAACCACCCTAACACCAAGAGTGTTTCTTAACGAAAAAAACATTAAGTAAATGATCAATATTTAAATAAGGAAGGACTCAAAAGTAAATGTACAAAAATATAACTATATTAATAGTAAACTTACGTATACCACATACAGCCTAATATTTATATATTAAAATCACCAAAAACCAGTACTCCTGTACCAAGAACTCATTTTAGACCACCTTCATAGTGTTACTCACTAGCACACTGCTACTAGTGCAGTTTTAAAAACTGTAGTGTAAAGAACCCTTCTGGCAAGACAGTGATGGAGTGAATGATGGTGAAAGTTTTTCTTTTTCGGGCCACCCTGCCTTGGTGGGAATCGGCCAGTGTGATAATAAAAATAAAATAAACAGAAAGGCTTCATGGAGCCTATCTTTTTATTTTGTTTAATATTTTCATGCCCCTAGACAGGCTTTTAACCCCTAGGCGCCAGCATTTATTTTTACCTAACTTAATAAATACGTCACAGTGATAATTAGGGATTCTCCCAATATTACCAAAGGTACCATAAAATAATGGATTCTCACAATGGTGCCATAATAAGGCGGGGACATAGTTTTGAAGAGTTTAGTGTTCATATTTACTTTAAATTTAATAAAAGGGAAGGTAGCAAAGGGTTGGCAGAGCTCATGTCTAATTCCTTAGTATAAATGCAAGGTGGACATGATAGAGTGTTAGAATTATAGGTAAATAAGCGTACTGAATAGGCCGGGTAAAGTGTACAATAGAATTATTATAGAAAGAGTTAAAAGTAAGATAAAAAGTAGGATTGTAGGGGAAGAATGAGGTGTCAGGAGGGGCAGCGGATGGTAGACCAAGTGTTTACATTCAAGCATTTAAGTAATTAATAGATATTGGTAGGGAACTAATTGTCGCATTTTTTAATTTAGAAAGATGTTTGATAAATTAGATAGAAAAGCAATCTGACAGATGTTGCAGATGTAAGGGAAAAGTAGTAAGTAAATGCAAGGTGTTAAGAGCTTTAGTAAAGAAATTGAGACATGTTAGAGCTGGTAGAGAAGACCGGGAATGTGATCCAGTAAATGTTTAACTTTTGCAGGGATGTGTGATGTCACCATGCATGTAGGACTGTGTGATGTCACCATGGTTGCAGGGATTTGTGATGTCACCATGGATGTAGGAATCTGTGATATCAGCATCGATGCTAGGATGTGTGATGTCACCATGGATCAAGGAATGTATCATGTCACCATGATTGTTGGGATTTGTGATGTCACCATTGATGCAAAGATTTGTGATGTCACTATGGATGGTGGGATGTGTGATGCCGCCATGGATGCAGGGATGTGTGATGTCACTGTGCATGTAGGGATGCGTGATTTCATTATGAATGCAGAAATGAGCGATGTCACCATGGATGCTGGAAGGTGTGAAGTCACTATGGATGCAGAAAAATGAGTTATCACCATATTTTCAGGAATATGTAATGTATTTATGGATGCAGGGTTGAGTGATGTCACCATAGATGTAGGGATCTGTAACGTCACTATGCATGTAAGATTGTGTGATGTCACCGTGAATGCAGAAGTGTGTGATGTTACAATGGATGCAGGGATGTGTGTTATCACCATGGATGCTGGGATGTGTTATGTTACCATGGAAGCTGGGATGTGTGAAGTCAAAATGAATGCAGTTATTTGCGATGTCACTACGGATGCAGGGATGTGTGATGTCATGTCACCATAGATGCAGGTATATGTGATGTCACCATGGATGCTGGGATGTGTGATGTCACCATGGATTCTGGGATGTGTGATGTCACCATGGATGCAAGGATCTGTGATGTCACCATGTATAGGAATGTGTGATGTCACCATGGATTCAGGGATATGTTATGTCACCGTGGATGCAGGGATGTGTGATGTTACCATGGATACAGGGATATGTGATGCTACCATGGATGCAGGGATTTGTGATGTCACTATGGATACAGGGATATGTGATGTCACTATGGATGCAGGGAAGTGTGATGTCAACATGTATTCAGATATGTGTGATGTCACCATGGATGCAGGGATGTGCGATGCCACCATGGATTCAGGGATATGTGATGTCACCACGGATGCTGGGATGTGTGCTGTCACCATGGATGCAGGGATATGTGATGCTACCATGGATGCATGAATATGTGATGTCACCATGGATGCAGGGATATGTGATGTTACCATGGATGCATGAATATGTGAAGTCACCATGGATGCAGGGATATGTGATGTTACCATGGATGCATGAATATGTGATGTCACCATGGATGCAGGGATGTGTGATATCACCATGGATGCAGGGATCTGTGATGTCACCATGTATGTAGGAATGTGTGATGTCACCATGGATTCAGGGATATGTGATGTCACCGTGAATGCAGGGATGTGTGATATTACCAAGGATATAGTGATATGTGATGTCACCATGGATGCTGGGATTTGTGATGTCACCATGGATACAGGGATGTGTGATATCACCACGGATGAAGAGATCTGTGATGCCACCATGTATGTAGGAATGTGTGATGTCACCATGGATTCAGGGATATGTGATGTCACCATGGATTCAGGGATATGTGATGTCACCATGGATGCAGGAATGTGTGATATTACCAAGGATATAGTGATATGCGATGTCACAATGGATACAGGGATATGTGATGTCACCATGGATGCAGGAATGTGTGATATTACCAAGGATATAGTGATATGCGATGTCACTATGGATTCAGGGATATGTGATGTCACTATGGATTCAGGGATATGTGTTGTCACCATGGATTCAGGGATATGGGATGTCACCATGGATGCAGGGATGTGTGATGTCACCATGGATGCAGGGATATGTGATTTCACCATGGATGAAGGAATGTGTGATGTCACCATGGATTCAGGGATATGTGATGTCACTATGGATGCAGGGATGTGTGATGTCACCGTGGATTTAAATATGTGTGATGTCACCATGGATGAAGGGATGTGTGATGTCACCATGGATTCAGGTATGTGTAATGTCACCATGGATGCAGGGATGTGTGATGTTACCATTGATGCAGGCTTATGTGATGTCACCATGGATGCAGGGATATGTGATGTCACCATGGATGCAGGGATATGTGATGTCACCATGGATGCTGGGACGTTTGATGTCATAGGGCATTACAGATATTTTTTGAATTATGCGGACCAGGAGAGCCACGAGAAATTGTAGTTGTCAGTTGAGCAGTGATGTTGATATGATGGTTTTGATGATGATGATGATAATGATAATGATACTGATGATGATGGTGATGACTGCGATGACTAACATTGTGAAAACTAATGATGTCGTTGATGATGAGAATGTGAGTGTAAACGATGGTGATAATGACGATGGTGATAGTGTTGAGGAGAGTAATGGTGATAGCGATGATAATGATGATGGTGATGATAAAGATGATGATGATAATGATGATGATGCACTTCCAACATCGTGCCAGGGACGAGAAAGTAACAGACAGTGTGTTTGTGCTCCAGTTTGCGTCCTGAGCACTAATGTTTGAACTGGAGATGGTGTGTTGATTCAAGCTAACTCACCTCTTTCTCTCTCTCTCTCTCTCTCTCTCTCTCTCTCTCTCTCTCTCTCTCTCTCTCTCTCTCTCTCTCTCTCTCTCTCTCTCTCTCTCTCTCTCTCTCTCTCTCTCTTTCTTTCTCTCTCTCTCTCAAATTTAACAAATCAATAAAAAAGTAACAAAAATGACCAAGACACTAGGAGATACAACAGCAGTAACACAGTTTAAGGAAGGAGACCTGAGCCGGGATGTGCCGTCCTAACTAGGTAGCTTCATTATTTACAAGAGGACGAGGTATTAACACTAATATAAACACTGTTCTCTAACTTCACAATCCCGAGTAACAGGTTTATCAGATTTATTTGCAAGAAATTTGCAAAGGAAAAAATGAGATTCAGAAGCTCCTTCAATATATTCTTCTTTGATACTTAAAAAACCCTCGACCACTTCAACTTAAAAGATTAATAGTATAAAAAGAAAAGAAGATAGCGACATATATGGTAAATAATTATAACAGAGCTAATCCTTTGTTTGCCTATATTACCGTTCATAGGTGAGCCGTCTCACGTCATTACTTGAGAAAACACAATAATAGTGAAAAAAAAATAATAATGTTAATAATAATAATAAATAATATAATAATAATAATAATAATAATAATAATAATAATAATAATAATAATAATAATAATAATAATAATAATAATAATAATAATAACTAATATTATTATTATTATTATATTTACAAGTACATGACAGCCTATACAAACCTAGCTGACATCATTTAGCAAACTTTGCAGTAAAGCCCCTTTAATGCACAGCATTTCCTGCAAATTAGGTTAATTTTGTCCCCAGGATGCCGCCCATACCAGTCGGTTAACATCCAGGTACCTCTTTCACCGCTAGGTGAACAGCAGGTGTGTTAAGGAAATACGCTCCAATGTTTCCACTCGAACCGGGTATCGAACCACAGACCTCAGTGCGTGAGTTAAGTGAGCTACCAACTGAGCTACGGGACTGACCTACTGAGTTACGGTACTGACCAGCTGAGTTACGGGACTGACCAACTGAGCTACGAAACTGACCAGCTGAGCTACGGGACTGACCAACTGAGGTTCGAGACTGACTAAATTAGCTACGGGACTGACCAACTGAGGTTCGAGACTGACTAAATTAGCTACGGGACTGACTAACTGAACTATGGAACTGACCAGCTGAGCTACGGTACTGACCAACTGAGTTACGGGACTGACCAACTGAGCTATGGAACTGACCAGCTGAGCTACGGGACTGACCAACTGAGCTATGGAACTGACCAGCTGAGCTACGGGACTGACCAACTGAGGTTCGGGACTGACTAAATTAGCTACGGGACTGACCAACTGAGCTACGGGACTGACCAACTGAGGTTCGGGATTGACCAACTTAGCTACGGGACTGACCAACTAAGCTACGGGACTGACCAACTGAGCTACGGGACTGACCAACTTAGCTACGGGACTGACCAACTGAGCTACGGGACTGACCAACTGAGGTTAGGGATTGACCAACTTAGCTACGGGACTGACCAACCGAGCTACGGGACTGACCAACTGAGCTACGGGACTGATCAACTTAGCTACGGGACTGATCAACTTAGCTACGGGACTGACCAACCGAGCTACGGGACTGATCAACTTAGCTACGGGACTGACCAACTGAGCTACGGGACTGACCAACCGAGCTACGGGACTGATCAACTTAGCTACGGGACTGACCAACTGAGCTACGGGACTAACCAACTGAGCTACGGGACTGATCAACTTAGCTACGGGACTGACCAACTGAGCTACGGGACTGACCAACCGAGCTACGGGACTGATCAACTTAGCTACGGGACTGACCAACTGAGCTACGGGACTGACCAACTGAGCTACGGGACTGACCAACTGAGCTACGGGACTGATCAACTTAGCTACGGGACTGATCAACTGAGCTACGGGACTGACCAACTGAGCTACGGGACTGATCAACTTAGCTACGGGACTAACCAACTGACCAACGGGACTCGCCAATTGAGCTACGGGACTGACCAACTGAGCTACGGGACAGACCAACTGAGCTACGGGACTAACCAACTGAGCTACGGGAATGATCAACTTAGCTACGGGACTGACCAGCTGAGCTACGGGACTGACCAACCGAGCTACGGGACTGATCAACTTAGCTACGGGACTGACCAACTGAGCTACAGGACTGACCAAATGAGCTACGGGACTAGCCAACTGAGCTACGGGACTGACCAACTGAGCTACGCGACTAGCCAACTGAGCTACGGGACTAACCAACTGAGCTACAAGACTGACCAACTGAGCTACAGGACTGACCAACTGAGCTACGGGACTAACCAACTGAGCTACGGGACTGAGCAACTGAGCTACGGGACTAACCAACTGAGCTACGGGACTAACCAACTGAGCTACGGGACTAACCAACTGAGCTACAGGACTGACCAACTGAGCTACAGGACTGACCAACTGAGCTACGGGACTAACCAACTGAGCTACGGGACTGACCAACTGAGCTAAAGGGCTGACCAACTGAGCTACAGGACTGACCAACTGAGCTACAGGACTGACCAAATGAGCTACGGGACTAGCCAACTGAGCTACGGGACTGACCAACTGAGCTACGCGACTAGCCAACTGAGCTACGGGACTAACCAACTGAGCTACAAGACTGACCAACTGAGCTACAGGACTGACCAACTGAGCTACGGGACTAACCAACTGAGCTACGGGACTGAGCAACTGAGCTACGGGACTAACCAACTGAGCTACGGGACTAACCAACTGAGCTACGGGACTAACCAACTGAGCTACGGGACTGACCAACTGAGCTACAGGACTGACCAACCGAGCTACGGGACTAACCAACTGAGCTACGGGACTGACCAACTGAGCTAAAGGGCTGACCAACTGAGCTACAGGACTGACCAATTGAGCTACAGGACTGACCAACTGAGCTACAGGGCTGACCAACTGAGCTACAGGACTGACCAACTGAGCTACAGGCCTGACCAACTGAGCTACAGTACTGACCAACTGAGCTACAGGACTGACCAACTGAGCTACAGGACTGACCAACTGAGCTACAGGGCTGACCAACTGAGCTACGGGACTAACGAACTAAGCTACGGGACTGACCAACTGAGCTACAGGACTGACCAACTGAGCTACGGGACTAACGAACTGAGCTACGGGACTAACGAACTGAGCTACGGGACTGACCAACTGAGCTACAGGGCTGACCAACTGAGCTACGGGACTAACGAACTGAGCTACAGGACTGACCAACTGAGCTACAGGGATGACCAACTGAGCTACGGGACTGACCAACTGAGCTACAGGGCTGACCAACTGAGGTACAGGACTGACCAACTGAGCTACAGGACTGACCAACTGAGCTACAGGGCTGACCAACTGAGCTACAGGGCTGACCAACTGAGCTACGGGACTGACCAACTGAGCTACAGGACTGATCAACTGAGCTACAGGACTGACCAACTGAGCTACAGGACTGACCAACTGAGCTACAGGGCTGACCAACTGAGCTACGGGACTGACCAACTGAGCTACGGGACTGACCAACTGAGCTACAGGACTGACCAACTGAGCTACGGGACTGACCAACTGAGCTACGGGACTGACCAACTGAGCTACAGGACTGACCAACTGAGCTACAGGACTGACCAACTGAGCTACAGCACTGACCAACTGAGCTACAGGGCTGACCAACTGAGCTACGGGACTGACCAACTGAGCTACGGGACTGACCAACTAAGCTACAGGACTGACCAACTGAGCTACGGGACTGACCAACTGAGCTACGGGACTGACCAACTGAGCTACAGGACTGACCAACTGAGCTACAGGGCTGACCAACTGAGCTACGGGACTGACCAACTGAGCTACAGGACTGACCAACTGAGCTACAGGACTGACCAACTGAGCTACAGGACTGACCAACTGAGCTACAGGACTGACCAACTGAGCTACAGGACTGACCAACTGAGCTACAGGACTGACCAACTGAGCTACAGGACTGACCAACTCAGCTACAGGACTGACCAACTAAGCTACAGGACTGACCAACTCAGCTACAGGACTGACCAACTCAGCTGCAGGACTGACCAACTCAGCTACAGGATTGACCAACTGAGCTACGGGACTAACCAACTGAGCTACGGGACTGACCAACTGAGCTACAGGGCTGACCAACTGAGCTACGGGACTAACGAACTGAGCTACAGGACTGACCAACTGAGCTACAGGGATGACCAACTGAGCTACGGAACTGACCAACTGAGCTACAGGGCTGACCAACTGAGGTACAGGACTGACCAAATGAGCTACAGGACTGACCAACTGAGCTACAGGGCTGACCAACTGAGCTACAGGGCTGACCAACTGAGCTACGGAACTGACCAACTGAGCTACAGGACTGATCAACTGAGCTACAGGGCTGACCAACTCAGCTACAGGACTGACCAACTGAGCTACAGGACTGACCAACTCAGCTACAGGACTGACCAACTCAGCTACAGGACTGACCAACTCAGCTACAGGACTGACCAACTGAGCTGCAGGACTGATCAACTGAGGTACAGGACTGACCAACTGAGCTACAGGACTGACCAACTGAGCTACAGGACTGATCAACTGAGCTACAGGACTGACCAACTGAGCTACAGGACTGACGAACTCAGCTACAGGATTGACCAACTGAGCTACAGGACTGACCAACTCAGCTACAGGACTGACGAACTCAGCTACAGGATTGACCAACTGAGCTACAGGACTGACCAACTCAGCTACAGGACTGACCAACTCAGCTACAGGACTGACCAACTGAGCTACAGGACTGACCAACTGAGCTACAGGACTGACCAACTCAGCTACAGGACTGACCAACTCAGCTACAGGACTGACCAACTGAGCTACAGGACTGACCAACTGAGCTACAGGACTGACCAACTCAGCTACAGGACTGACCAACTGAGCTACAGGACTGACCAACTGAGCTACAGGACTGACCAACTCAGCTACAGGACTGACCAACTCAGCTACAGGACTGACCAACTGAGCTACAGGACTGACCAACTGAGCTACAGGACTGACCAACTCAGCTACAGGACTGACCAACTGAGCTACAGGACTGACCAACTGAGCTACAGGACTGACCAACTCAGCTACAGGACTGACCAACTGAGCTACAGGACTGACCAACTGAGCTACGGGACTGACCAACTGAGCTACAGGATTGACCAACTGAGCTACAGGATTGACCAACTCAGCTACAGGACTGACCAACTGAGCTACGGGACTCTTAAAGACACTCAAAATAATTCCTGCTTGACCTAAGTGTGTTTATGTTACCGTTAAATATTACTATTTAAAATACTTACTTTTGATTGAGGAGACAAAGATGAAGTATGAACAAGTTGTTGGCTCATTGAGAGGAAATAATGGTGTTAATGGGGAACTTTGCGAATGTTAACGGGAAACTTTGCGAGTTTTACTGGGGAACTTTGCGAATGTTAATGGGAAACTTTGCGAGTATTACTGGGGAACTTTGCGAATGTTAATGGGAAACTTTACGAGTATTACTGGGGAACTTTGCGAATGTTAACGGGAAACTTTGCGAGTTTTACTGGGGAACTTTGCGAATGTTAATGGGAAACTTTGCGAGTATTACTGGGGAACTTTGCGAATGTTAATGGGAAACTTTACGAGTATTACTGGGGAACTTTGCGAATGTTAATGGGAAACTTTGCGAGTGTTACTGGGGAACTTTGCGAGTGTTACTGGGGAACTTTGCGAGTGTTACTGGGGAACTTTGCGAATGTTAATGGGAAACTTTGCGAGTATTACTGGGGAACTTTGCGAATATTAATGGGAAACTTTGCGAGTGCTACTGGGGAACTTTGCGAATGTTACTGGGGAACTTTGCGAGTGTTACTGGGGAACTTTGCGAATGTTACTGGTGAACTTTACGAGTGTTACTGGGGAACTTTGCGAGTGTTACTGGGGAACTTTGCGAATGTTGCTGGGGATCTTTGCGAGTGTTACTGGGGAACTTTGCGAATGTTACTGGGAAACTTTGCGAGTGTTACTGGGGAACTTTGCGAGTGTTACTGGGGAACTTTGCGAGTGTTACTGGGGAACTTTGCGAATGTTACTGGGAAACTTTGCGAGTGTTACTGGGCAACTTTGCGAATGTTACTGGGGAACTTTGCGAGTGTTATTGGCGAACTTTCCGAGTGTTACTGGGCAACTTCGCGAATGTTACTGGGGAACTTTGCGAGTGTTATTGGGGAACTTTGCGAGTGTTACTGGGCAACTTTGCGAATGTTACTGGGGAACTTTGCGAGTGTTACTGGGGAACTTTGCGAATGTTACTGGGGAACTTTACGAGTGTTACTGGGGAACTTTGCGAGTGTTACTGGGGAACTTTGCGAATGTTACTGGGGAACTTTGCGAGTGTTACTGGGGAACTTTGCGAATGTTACTGGGAAACTTTGCGAGTGTTACTGGGGAACTTTGCGAGTGTTACTGGGGAACTTTGCGAGTGTTACTGGGGAACTTTGCGAATGTTACTGGGGAACTTTGCGAGTGTTACTGGGCAACTTTGCGAATGTTACTGGGGAACTTTGCGAGTGTTATTGGCGAACTTTCCGAGTGTTACTGGGCAACTTCGCGAATGTTACTGGGGAACTTTGCGAGTGTTATTGGGGAACTTTGCGAGTGTTACTGGGCAACTTTGCGAATGTTACTGGGGAACTTACGAGTGTTACTGGGCAACTTTGAGAATGTTACTGGGGAACTTTGCGAATGTTACTGGGGAACTTTACGAATGTTACTGGGGAACTTTGCGAATGTTACTGGGGAACTTTGCGAGTGTTACTGGGGAACTTTGCGAATGTTACTGGGGAACTTTGCGAGTGTTACTGGGGAACTTTGCGAGTGTTATTGGGGAAATTTGCTAGTGTTACTGGAGAAGTCTGCGAGTGTTACTGGTAAAGTTTGCGAGTGTTACTGGGAAAATTTGCGAGTGTTACTGGGAAAGTTTGCGAGTGTTACTGGGGAAGTTTGCGAGTGTTACTGGGAAAGTTTGCGAGTGTTACTGGGAAAGTTTGCGAGTGTTACTGGGAAAGTTTGCGAGTGTTACTGGGGAAGTTTGCGAGTGTTACTGGGAAAGTTTGCGAGTTTTAATGGGAAAGTTTGCGAGTGTTACTGGGGAAGTTTGTGAGTGTTTCTAGGAAAGTTTGCGAGTGTTTCTGGGAAAGTTTGCGAGTGTTACTGGGAAAGTTTGCGAGTTTTAATGGGAAAGTTTGCGAGTGTTACTGGGGAAGTTTGCGAGTGTTACTGGGGAAGTTTGTGAGTGTTACTGGGGAAGTTTGTGAGTGTTACTGGGGAAGTTTGTGAGTGTTGCTGGGGAAGTTTGTGAGTGTTGCTGGGAAAGTTTGTGAGTGTTGCTGGGGAAGTTTGTGAGTGTTACTGGGAAAGTTTGTGAGTAATACTGGGGAAGTTTGCGAGTGTTACTTGGGAAGTTTGTGAGTGTTACTGGGGAAGTTTGTGAGTGTTGCTGGGGAAGTTTGTGAGTGTTGCTGGGAAAGTTTGCGAGTGTTACTTGGGAAGTTTGTGAGTGTTACTGGGGAAGTTTGTGAGTGTTGCTGGGAAAGTTTGTGAGTAATACTGGGGAAGTTTGCGAGTGTTACTTGGGAAGTTTTTGAGTGTTGCTGGGAAAGTTTGTGAGTAATACTGGGGAAGTTTGCGAGTGTTACTGGGAAAGTTTGCGAGTGTTACTTGGGAAGTTTGTGAGTGTTGCTGGGAAAGTTTGTGAGTAATACTGGGGAAGTTTGCGAGTGTTACTGGGAAAGTTTGCGAGTGTTACTTGGGAAGTTTTTGAGTGTTGCTGGGAAAGTTTGTGAGTAATACTGGGGAAGTTTGCGAGTGTTACTGGGAAAGTTTGCGAGTGTTACTGGGAAAGTTTGTGAGTAATACTGGGGAAGTTTGCGAGTGTTACTGGGGAAGTTTTTGAGTGTTGCTGGGAAAGTTTGTGAGTAATACTGGGGAAGTTTGCGAGTGTTACTGGGAAAGTTTGCGAGTGTTACTTGGGAAGTTTTTGAGTGTTGCTGGGAAAGTTTGTGAGTAATACTGGGGAAGTTTGCGAGTGTTACTGGGAAAGTTTGCGAGTGTTACTGGGAAAGTTTGTGAGTAATACTGGGGAAGTTTGCGAGTGTTACTGGGGAAGTTTTTGAGTGTTGCTGGGAAAGTTTGTGAGTAATACTGGGGAAGTTTGCGAGTGTTACTGGGAAAGTTTGCGAGTGTTACTGGGAAAGTTTGTGAGTAATACTGGGGAAGTTTGCGAGTGTTACTGGGAAAGTTTGTGAGTAATACTGGGGAAGTTTGCGAGTGTTACTGGGAAAGTTTGCGAGTGTTACTGGGAAAGTTTGTGAGTAATACTGGGGAAGTTTGCGAGTGTTACTGGGGAAGTTTGCGAGTGTTGCTGGGAAAGTTTGTGAGTAATACTGGGGAAGTTTGCGAGTGTTACTGGGGAAGTTTGTGAGTAATACTGGGGAAGTTTGCGAGTGTTACTGGGGAAGTTTGCGAGTGTTGCTGGGAAAGTTTGTGAGTAATACTGGGGAAGTTTGCGAGTGTTACTGGGGAAGTTTGCGAGTGTTGCTGGGAAAGTTTGTGAGTAATACTGGGGAAGTTTGCGAGTGTTACTGGGGAAGTTTACGTGTGTTACCTGGAACGTTAGCGAGTATTACTGGGGAAGTTTGTGAGTGTCACTAGGAAAGTTTGCAAGTGTTACTGGGGTAGTATGTGAATGGTGTTACTGGAAAGTATGTGAATGATGTTACTGGAAAGTATGTGAATGGTGTTACTGGAAAGTATGTGAATGATGTTACTGGAAAGTATGTGAATGGTGTTACTGGAAAGTATGTGAATGATGTTACTGGAAAGTATGTGAATGGTGTTACTGGAAAGTATGTGAATGATGTTACTGGAAAGTATGTGAATGGTGTTACTGGAAAGTATGTGAATGATGTTACTGGAAAGTATGTGAATGGTGTTACTGGAAAGTATGTGAATGATGTTACTGGAAAGTATGTGAATGGTGTTACTGGAAAGTATGTGAATGATGTTACTGGAAAGTATGTGAATGATGTTACTGGAAAGTATGTGAATGATGTTACTGGAAAGTATGTGAATGATGTTACTGGAAAGTATGTGAATGGTGTTACTGGAAAGTATGTGAATGATGTTACTGGAAAGTATGTGAATGGTGTTACTGGAAAGTATGTGAATGATGTTACTGGAAAGTATGTGAATGATGTTACTGGAAAGTATGTGAATGATGTTACTGGAAAGTATGTGAATGATGTTACTGGAAAGTATGTGAATGATGTTACTGGAAAGTATGTGAATGATGTTACTGGAAAGTATGTGAATGATGTTACTGGGAAGTATGTGAATGATGTTACTGGAAAGTATGTGAATGGTGTTACTGGAAAGTATGTGAATGATGTTACTGGAAAGTATGTGAATGATGTTACTGGAAAGTATGTGAATGATGTTACTGGAAAGTATGTGAATGATGTTACTGGAAAGTATGTGAATGATGTTACTGGGAAGTATGTGAATGATGTTACTGGAAAGTATGTGAATGGTGTTACTGGAAAGTATGTGAATGATGTTACTGGAAAGTATGTGAATGATGTTACTGGAAAGTATGTGAATGATGTTACTGGAAAGTATGTGAATGATGTTACTGGAAAGTATGTGAATGATGTTACTGGGAAGTTTGTGAATGATGTTACTGGAAAGTATGTGAATGGTGTTACTGGAAAGTATGTGAATGATGTTACTGGAAAGTATGTGAATGGTGTTACTGGGGTAGTATGTGAATGATGTTACTGGAAAGTATGTGAATGGTGTTACTGGAAAGTATGTGAATGATGTTACTGGAAAGTATGTGAATGGTGTTACTGGAAAGTATGTGAATGATGTTACTGGAAAGTATGTGAATGATGTTACTGGAAAGTATGTGAATGATGTTACTGGAAAGTATGTGAATGATGTTACTGGAAAGTATGTGAATGATGTTACTGGAAAGTATGTGAATGATGTTACTGGAAAGTATGTGAATGATGTTACTGGGAAGTATGTGAATGATGTTACTGGAAAGTATGTGAATGGTGTTACTGGAAAGTATGTGAATGATGTTACTGGAAAGTATGTGAATGATGTTACTGGAAAGTATGTGAATGATGTTACTGGAAAGTATGTGAATGATGTTACTGGAAAGTATGTGAATGATGTTACTGGGAAGTATGTGAATGATGTTACTGGAAAGTATGTGAATGGTGTTACTGGAAAGTATGTGAATGATGTTACTGGAAAGTATGTGAATGATGTTACTGGAAAGTATGTGAATGATGTTACTGGAAAGTATGTGAATGATGTTACTGGAAAGTATGTGAATGATGTTACTGGGAAGTATGTGAATGATGTTACTGGAAAGTATGTGAATGGTGTTACTGGAAAGTATGTGAATGATGTTACTGGAAAGTATGTGAATGATGTTACTGGAAAGTATGTGAATGATGTTACTGGAAAGTATGTGAATGATGTTACTGGAAAGTATGTGAATGATGTTACTGGAAAGTATGTGAATGATGTTACTGGAAAGTATGTGAATGGTGTTACTGGGAAGTATGTGAATGGTGTTACTGGAAAGTATGTGAATGATGTTACTGGAAAGTATGTGAATGATGTTACTGGAAAGTATGTGAATGATGTTACTGGAAAGTATGTGAATGATGTTACTGGAAAGTATGTGAATGGTGTTACTGGAAAGTATGTGAATGATGTTACTGGAAAGTATGTGAATGATGTTACTGGAAAGTATGTGAATGATGTTACTGGAAAGTATGTGAATGATGTTACTGGAAAGTATGTGAATGGTGTTACTGGAAAGTATGTGAATGGTGTTACTGGGAAGTATGTGAATGGTGTTACTGGAAAGTATGTGAATGGTGTTACTGGGGTAGTATGTGAATGATGTTACTGGAAAGTATGTGAATGATGTTACTGGAAAGTATGTGAATGGTGTTACTGGAAAGTATGTGAATGGTGTTACTGGGAAGTATGTGAATGGTGTTACTGGAAAGTATGTGAATGATGTTACTGGAAAGTATGTGAATGGTGTTACTGGAAAGTATGTGAATGGTGTTACTGGGAAGTATGTGAATGGTGTTACTGGAAAGTATGTGAATGATGTTACTGGAAAGTATGTGAATGATGTTACTGGAAAGTATGTGAATGATGTTACTGGAAAGTATGTGAATGGTGTTACTGGAAAGTATGTGAATGGTGTTACTGGGAAGTATGTGAATGGTGTTACTGGAAAGTATGTGAATGATGTTACTGGAAAGTATGTGAATGATGTTACTGGAAAGTATGTGAATGATGTTACTGGAAAGTATGTGAATGATGTTACTGGAAAGTATGTGAATGGTGTTACTGGGAAGTATGTGAATGGTGTTACTGGAAAGTATGTGAATGATGTTACTGGAAAGTATGTGAATGATGTTACTGGAAAGTATGTGAATGATGTTACTGGAAAGTATGTGAATGATGTTACTGGAAAGTATGTGAATGGTGTTACTGGAAAGTATGTGAATGATGTTACTGGAAAGTATTTGAATGATGTTACTGGAAAGTATGTGAATGGTGTTACTGGAAAGTATGTGAATGATGTTACTGGGGGCCTATATGAATGGTGTTACTGGAAAGTATGTGAATGGTGTTACTGGGGAAGTATGTGAATGATGTTACTGGGGGCCTATATGAATGGTGTTACTGGAAAGTATGTGAATGGTGTTACTGGGGACCTATATGAATGGTGTTACTGGAAAGTATGTGAATGGTGTTACTGGGAACTATGTGAATGGTGTTACTGGGGGCCTATATGAATGGTGTTACTGGAAAGTATGTGAATGGTGTTACTGGGAAATATGTGAATGGTGTTACTGGGAAGCATGTGAATTGTGTTACTGGGAATTATGTGAATGGTGTTACTGGGGAAGTATGTGAATGGTGTTACCGGTGAAGTATGTGAATGGTGTTACTGGGGAAGTATGTGAATGGTGTTACTGGGGAAGTATGTGAATGGTGTTACTGGGGACCTATATGAATGGTGTTACTGGAAAGTATGTGAATGGTGTTACTGGGAAGTATGTGAATTGTGTTACTGGGGAAGTATGCGAATGGTGTTACTGGGAAGTATGTGAATGGTGTTACTGGGAAGTATGTGAATGGTGTTACTGGGAAGTATGTGAATTGTGTTACTGGGGAAGTATGCGAATGGTGTTACTGGGAAGTATGTGAATGGTGTTACTGGGAAGTATGTGAATGGTGTTACTGGGAAGTATGTGAATGGTGTTACTGGAAAGTATGTGAATGGTGTTACTGGGAAGTATGTGAATGGTGTTACTGGGAAGTATGTGAATGGTGTTACTGGGAAGTATGTGAATTGTGTTACTGGGGAAGTATGCGAATGGTGTTACTGGGAAGTATGT
>NW_027195210.1:130000-137500 GCF_038502225.1 Cherax quadricarinatus | reverse complement strand
TGGCTTCTTATAATCTCAGCTATAATTGACTCTAGTAATTTGCCTACAATTGAGGTCAGGCTTATTGGGCGGTAATTTGACGGTAACGACTTGTCCCCTGTTTTAAAAATAGGAATTACATTAGCCATCTTCCACATATCAGACACTGCACCTGTTTGAAGAGATAAATTAAAAATATTAGTTAATGGTTCACAGACTTCCATTTTGCATTCCTTTAGAACCCTTGAAAAAACCTCATCAGGACCCGGTGACTTATTTTGCTTCAGTCTGTCTATCTGCTTCACAACCATTTCACTAGTGACTGTGATGTTACATAATTTATCTTCTTCTGATCCACTATAAAAATTAATTACCGGAATATTATTAGTGTCTTCCTGTGTAAAAACCGAGAGAAAATAATTATTTAAAATCGAGCACATTTCATTCTCTTTGTCAGTAAGATGCCCATAGTTATTTTTAAGGGGACCTATCTTATCTCTGACTTTTGTTCTATAGACCTGGAAAAAACTTTTTGGGTTAGTTTTAGAATCCCTAGCAACTTTAATTTCATAGTCCCTTTTAGCTTTTCTTATCCCCTTTTTAATGTCCCTCTTAATGTCAATATACTGATTCATAAGATGACCCTCGCCTCTTTTGATACGCCTATAAATTCCTTTCTTATGCCCTAGTAGATATTTCAGCCTATTATTCATCCATTTTGGTCATTTCTATTTGATCTAATTTCCTTATAAGGGATAAACGTTCTTTGAGCAGCATGTATTGTGTTCAGAAAACTGTCATATTGATAGCTCTCTTCGTTACCCCAGTCAACAGATGATAAGTGTTCTCTAAGCCCATCGTAATCTGCTAAGCGAAAATCTGGGACTGTTACTGAGTTATCCCTACTATCATACTTCCATTCAATTCTACATGTAATTGATTTGTGGTCGCTGGCACCCAGTTCCTCTGAAACTTCTAAATTATTAACAAGGGATTCATTGTTTGCCAGAACTAAGTCAAGCAGGTTATTACCCCTTGTAGGTTCTGTCACAAACTGTTTCAAAAAACAATCCTGAACTACTTCTAAAAAAATCGTATGATTCTAAATTCCCAGTTAAAAAATTCCAATCAATATGACTAAAGTTAAAGTCTCCTAGAATTACTACATTATCGTGCCTTGTGGCCCTAACAATTTCCTCCCATAGTAGTCTCCCCTGGTCCCTATCTAAATTTGGGGGACGGTATATCACACCTAAAATTAATTTTTCATGCCCCTCTGAAAATTCTATCCAAACAGACTCTGTATGTGTTACTTCAGACTTAATACCTGTTTTTATGCAACAGTTCAAGCGATCTCGGACATACAATGCCACCCCACCCCCCTTCCCGATACTTCTATCTACTTGGAACAATTTAAAACCCTGAATGTGACATTCTGCAGGCATGTCCCGACTTTTTGAATTAAACCACGTCTCAGTAATGGCAAATACATCTATGTTACCTGCACTAGCAACTAGTCTCAACTCGTCCATCTTATTCCTAGCACTGCGACTATTTGTGTAATAAATATTTAATGACCCTCCTATCTCTTTACCCTTCCTGCTCCTTTCTGTTATTCCACTAAACCTATTACTGTCATTGTCAATTAGTGCCACTGGCTTTCCAATATCCTCCTCATTTTGCCTATTACTAGTTCTCCTAGTACTCATGTTACTACCCTGCGACTTCACAGTTTTCCCGCCAAAACCCATACCACTAACTATTCCTAGTTTAAAGACCTAACAGCTCCCTCCACTGCGTTGGCCAGTGCTCCCACCCCACACCTAGATAAGTGAACCCCATCCCTGGCATACATGTCATTTCTGCCATAGAAGAGGTCCCAGTTGTCAATGAATGTTACCGCATTTTCCTTACAGTATTTGTCCAGCCAGCAATTGACACCAATTGCTCTGGACAACCATTCATTTCCAACTCCTCTCCTTGGCAAAATGCCACATATGACAGGTTTGCCACCCTTCTTCCTAATTATCTCTATTGCTGACCTATACCTGCTAATCAGGTCCTCACTCCTACGTCTGCCAAGGGTTGGGTTAGGCTAAAATAAATTGTTCATGTTATAATAAGGTTAGGTAAGTTTTCTAAGATTCTTTTGGTGCAAAATTAAAAAATTTTACATTAACATCAATGAAAAAAATATATCTTTAAACGTATAAGATAAAATTTCAGAAAGGACTTACTTTTAAATGAGTTCTTGCTAACTGACCAGTTTTACATATTCGGCACGACAAATATATATATATATATATATATATATACATATATATATATATATATATACATATATATATATATATATATATATATATATATATATATATATATATATACATATATATATATATATATATACATATATATATATATATATATATATATATATATATATATATATATATATATATATATACATATATATATATATATATATATATATATATATATGTCGTGCCGAATAGGCAGAACTTGCGATCTTGCCTTAAATAGCAACGCTCATCTTGCCATACAGGACAAGCGAAAATTTGTGTATGCAATAATTTCGCCAAAATTATTCTGAACCTAACGAAAAAAATATATTTCACTGTGTTTGTTTAGTATTAAATTATTGTAAACAAATCTAAAATATATTTAGTTGGGTTAGGCTAAAATAAATTGTTCTTGTTATAATAAGGTTAGGTAAGTTTTCTAAGATTCTTCTGGTGCAAAATTAAAAATTTTTACATTAACATTAATGAAAAAATTATATCTTTAAACGTACAAGAGAAAATTTTAGAAAGGACTTACGATTAAAGATATATTTTTTGCATTAATGTTAATGTTTTTTTTTTTAATTTTGCATCAAAAGAATCTTAGAGAACTTACCTAACCTTATTATAAAAAGAACAATTTATTTTAGCCTAATCCAACTAAATATATTTTAGATTTGTTTACAATAATTTAATACTAAACTACCACAGTGAAATATATTTTTTTCGTTAGGTTGAGAATGATTTTGGCGAAATTATTGCATACACAAATTTTCACTTGTCCTATATGGCAAGATGAGCGTTGCTATTTAAGCCAATATCGCAAGTTCTGCCTATTCGGCACGACATATATATTTCCCTTGTCTTTTTTGTTTCAGCTGGATATAGCAAGGAATTAATGCTCCTGTTTGTAGAGCATGAAATCACATCATCAGAGGGTGTCCAGCAAGGGGATCCTCTCGCACCATTTCTCTTCTGTATAGCGGTTAGGGAAATCACAGTCAGACTGACCAGTGAACTAAACATCTGGTTCCTGGACGATGGCACACTAGCAGGTACAAAAGAGTCCCTTCTAGATGATCTTACATAGGTGATGACACGGGGACAGGAAATGGGTCTCACCCTGAATAAAACCAAATGTGAAATCATCTCAGTCAGTCAACAAGTGATAGATGCAGTGAGATCCAAACTACAAGGAGCATCAGTCATTGCCCCCACAAATAGCGTCTTGCTTGGAGCACCTCTGGGAAGCGATGCCATTCACACAATTTTCAGGAAGAAACTGGAAGAGTTGAGGAGAATGTAACAACGAATAGGCAATCTTGACACCCATGATGCCTTGTACTTACTCATAAAGTGCTTGAGTCTGCCCAGGTTTGCATATTTCCTAAGATGTGCACCTTCATATGATACCTTATGCTGATAAATGAGATACATGTGCAACTCTTGGGTATTTTTATTGAGGAAACGTTTCGCCACACAGTGGCTTCATCAGTCCATACAAAGGAGAATCTTGAAGAACAGGAGGAGAATGAGGTAATCAGTCCCTCAGCCTTGAGTCGATGTAGTCAGTCCATCAATCTTGAATAGAACACGGCATATGTGTTGAGAAACACCTTATAAACCGTAGGCAGGAGATGTTTATAAGGTGCTTCCTCAATAAAGATACCCAAGAGTTGCACATGTGTCTAATTTATCAACATGTCGGTTCTCTGAACCATTCATCTACAAACCTGTCAGACACTGCAACTTCTTGGGATCTTAATACTTAGGAATTCTTCGCTTGCCTAATTCTTGGGCACGACCTACTTCCACATTGAACAAATGTGACACCACCTATGACTGCTGCACCTCTCCTGCTATACGGTTTATAAGCTGCTTCTCCGCTCATATGCCGTATTCTATTCAAGATTGTTGGACTGACCACATCGACTCAAGGCTGAGGGACTGATTACCTCATTCTCCTCCTGTTCTTCAAGGTTCTCCTTTGTATGGACTGATGAAGCCACTGTGTGGTGAAATGTTTCCTCAATAAAGATACCCAAGAGTTGCACATGTGTCTAATTTATCAACGTGTCGGTTCTCTGAACCATTCATCTACAATTCCTTATACAGCATGAATATGACAGTATCCTGAGGCAGATTTTTACGAAAGTACTTAACCTTACTCTAGTGGGACCAAGCTACACTGCCAGTCAGAATAGTAGGCATTGGTGTCCACAAGTCATCACAGATTGCGCTACCTGCATTTCTGTCCTCACGCATTGCATCCGGAGGGCTTGTAGCAGCGATTCTCCCTGAACATTTTAGGGACAAGATTGGAGTCCAGGACCAAAAGTTCATTGACGGAGCCATGATCTGGGATAATTTAACGGGCTCTGATACCAGACCTGCTCCCCCCAACTACTACAAACAGTCCCATTGGGATGGCCCAATAGTGGACAATATAACCTCAACAATGCTTCAGAGCGTGTCAGGGAAGGATAAAGCCCGCCTCCTGGCAGTGAGAGCTCCTCATGCAGGGGACTTTCTGTTGGCTGTTCCCATTCCAACCTTGGTAGAAGCCTCGACCCACAGACCATCCGCATTGGTGTTGCCCTTTGATTTGCCGCCCCTATTCTCGCCGAACACAGGTATATTTGTGACAGTGAAGCAGCAGACCGATTCGGGTACCATGGTCTTGTGTGCTGTAAATCCGAGGGAAAGATTACAAGACATGAGGAGGTTAATAACATTATTAAGAGGAGCCTCACAACAGCCAGATGCCCAGCAATAAGGGAGCCACGCAACTATGCAGATCTGATGGCAGCCAAAAGCATCCAGATGGAATCACCCTTCAAGCCTGGACAGTCGGCAAGCAGGTGGTGTGGGACTACACATGTGCGTCTACCTTGGCTGATACCTATCTCCAGTACACCAGGGAGGAAGGAGGAGCAGCCTCCAGCTTCAGGGAGTCCCAAAAGTCTAGAAAATATGGAGAACTTGCCCATCATTATATGTTTATTCCCATAGACCTGTAGACCTTTGGCTCATGGGGAAAGAGTGCATCTAACTTCCTTAATTAAGGGGCTAGGCAAAAGACTCATCAGGGTAACTAGGGATCCCAGGGCAGTTAGTTTTCTGTTCCAGCGACTCAGCACTGCTGTTCAGAGGGGTAATGCCTGCTGTATTTTTGGCATTTGCCGAAGCTCTGGGGGGCTACTTGAGATTTTCGTATCGTTCCAGTCATGGTATTGTGCTTTTTTTGTTATTTTAAGATATATATTTTTAATTTATGGTAATATAAAAATTAATAATTTTGCTGTTAGAAATATAATGAGTATAATATTATCGTAGCATAAGTCAGCGATGCATCACGCTAAGGCTCTGTCAGCCCACCCAACAGGGCCGTCGAATGAAGGGGAAGAGCAAATGAGAGTATGGATGGTGGTGGGAGAGGTGGGGGTGAAGGTGGAGAGGTAGATAGTTCACATGCAGAGGCACAACCATGCCACCAAGAGCTACAGGAAAAAATAAGGGAGAAAATGGCCATGTACAAACGGGAACTGGAGACACAGAGGGAAAGGCAATGGGAGGAGGAAAGGGAGAAGTCAGTGTTTATTCATGGGCTCCAGGGAAGCAAGGGAATGACATGTAATAAAAGATGGAAGGAAGAAGGACAGGAGATTGAAAACATCATCAAAGAAATAGGCAAAGAGGACATGTCTGAGAGAGTAAATTTTCAGAGAATAGGGGGGGTACCTGAACGGGAGAAAAATGGCCGGTTAAGTTGATTTTCAAGACAAAAATAGAGCAAAACGGGATCCTGCAATAGAAACCACAGCTGAAGGAATCATCAGCATACATGACGGTGTTTCTAGGCTGAGACCACACAAAAACAGAATGATAGCAGCTGAGGGAGAGAACACAAAAGAGAAAGGGGCTAGGAAGAGAGACAAGGACAGAATCAGTAGAGGACAACCAGAGCAGGGCAGAGCAGCAAGAGCAAGCACACGCAGAAACACACCCAAAATCCCACAACCAAACATGCTATCCAAACACAAACCACAATCCACACTTACAACCCCCACCCACACTACTCTGTAGAATCCCGCAGCACACTGCCAGGTCCCCCACCCTCACAAACCCCACTAAACGCAATGTTGAAGAGGAAACTGAAGGTATGGTACACCAATGTTGGTGGAATAACGAATAAGTGGGAGGAGTGGCACAAAAGAGTCAAAGAGGCATCACTGGACATCATAGCTCTTACAGAAACCAAGCTCACAGGGATGATAACAGATGCCATCTTTCCAACGCGATTTCAAACCCTGAGGTAAGACAGAGGGAACAGAGGGGGTGGAGGAGTGGCACTGATCAAAAACCGATGGAATTTTGAGAAGCTGGAGAGAGGAGACAGGAGAAACAAGAGATTACATAATTGGAATGCTTCAATCTGGAGGTACCAAGGTAGTAATTGCAGTGATGTATAACCCACCACAGAACAGCAGGAGACCAAGGTAAGAGAATGATGAGAGTAATAGAGGAATGGTTGACAAACTGGCCGAAGTGGCCAGAAGGGCTCGTGCGAGAAGGGCAAAGCTGCTGATCATGGGTGACTTCAACCAAGAGGAAATCGATTGGGAGAACTTTGAGCCACATGAGGGCCAAGAAACGTGGAGGGCTAAGATGATGGAGGTGGTACTGAAAAACTTGCGTACCAACACGTAAGGGACACTACCAGAGAGAGAAGAGGATGAACCAGCGAGACTGGACATAGTATTCACTTTGAATAGTGAAGATATTAAGGACATCACATATGAAAGACTCCTCGGGGCCAGTGATCATGTGGTTCTGAGCTTTGAATAGTAGTAGTGTTACAAGTAGAGAGGGAAGCAGGCAGGGCCGGATGAATGAAGCCAAACTACAAGAAAGGAGACTATGAAATCATGAAGAATTTCCTACACGGGGGTTCAGTGGGACAGACAACGGGCAGGAAAGTCAGTAAACAGGATGCTGGAATATGTGACAACAACATGCAAGGAAACTGAGGAAAGGTTTGTACCCAAGGGTAACAGGAATAACAAAAAAGCCAGGATGAGCCCTTGGTTCACCCAAAGGTGCAGGGAGGCCAAAACCAAATGTGCTAGATAGTGGAAGAAGTATAGAAGGCAAAGGACCCAGGAGAATAAGGAGAGCAGTCGTTGAGCCAGAAATGAATATGCACAGGTAAGAAGGG